>NC_140414.1:845000-852500 GCF_965140295.1 Lepidochelys olivacea | reverse complement strand
GGCCCCGGGGCAGGGGCACCCGGACGGAGCGGGGTCCGCCCGGCCCCAGCCCGCGGGGGCAGGAACCGGGTTGACCTGGTGGCCGGAGGAGTATTAAGCCCGGGGCAGGGGCACCCGGACGGAGCGGGGTCCGCCCGGCCCCAGCCCGCGGGGGCAGGAACCGGGTTGACCTGGTGGCCGGAGGAGTATTAAGCCCGGGGCAGGGGCACCCGGACGGAGCGGGGTCCGCCCGGCCCCAGCCCGCGGGGGCAGGAACCGGGTTGACCTGGTGGCCGGAGGAGTATTAAGCCCGGGGCAGGGGCACCCGGACGGAGCGGGGTCCGCCCGGCCCCAGCCCGCGGGGGCAGGAACCGGGTTGACCTGCTGGCCGGAGGAGAATTAAGCCCGGGGCCCCGGGGCAGGGGCACCCGGACGGAGCGGGGTCCGCCCGGCCCCAGCCCGCGGGGGCAGGAACCGGGTTGACCTGGTGGCCGGAGGAGAATTAAGCCCGGGGCCCCGGGGCAGGGGCAGCCGGACGGAGCGGGGTCCGCCCGGCCCCAGCCCGCGGGGGCAGGAACCGGGTTGACCTGGTGGCCGGAGGAGAATTAAGCCCGGGGCCCCGGGGCAGGGGCACCCGGACGGAGCGGGGTCCGCCCGGCCCCAGCCCGCGGGGGCAGGAACCGGGTTGACCTGGTGGCCGGAGGAGAATTAAGCCCGGGGCCCCGGGGCAGGGGCACCCGGACGGAGCGGGGTCCGCCCGGCCCCAGCCCGCGGGGGCAGGAACCGGGTTGACCTGGTGGCCGGAGGAGTATTAAGCCCGGGGCAGGGGCACCCGGACGGAGCGGGGTCCGCCCGGCCCCAGCCCGCGGGGGCAGGAACCGGGTTGACCTGGTGGCCGGAGGAGTATTAAGCCCGGGGCAGGGGCACCCGGACGGAGCGGGGTCCGCCCGGCCCCAGCCCGCGGGGGCAGGAACCGGGTTGACCTGGTGGCCGGAGGAGTATTAAGCCCGGGGCAGGGGCACCCGGACGGAGCGGGGTCCGCCCGGCCCCAGCCCGCGGGGGCAGGAACCGGGTTGACCTGGTGGCCGGCGGAGAATTAAGCCCGGGGCCCCGGGGCAGGGGCACCTGGACGGAGCGGGGTCCGCCCGGCCCCAGCCCGCGGGGGCAGGAACCGGGTTGACCTGGTGGCCGGAGGAGTATTAAGCCCGGGGCAGGGGCACCCGGACGGAGCGGGGTCCGCCCGGCCCCAGCCCGCGGGGGCAGGAACCGGGTTGACCTGGTGGCCGGAGGAGAATTAAGCCCGGGGCCCCGGGGCAGGAGCACCCGGACGGAGCGGGGTCCGCCCGGCCCCAGCCCGCGGGGGAGGAACCGGGTTGACCTGGTGGCCGGAGGAGAATTAAGCCCGGGGCCCCGGGGCAGGAGCACCCGGACGGAGCGGGGTCCGCCCGGCCCCAGCCCGCGGGGGCAGGAACCGGGTTGACCTGGTGGCCGAAAAGCAAACCGGCCACCAGGTAAACCCGTTCAAAGTATAGGGTTGACCTGGTGGCCGAAGAGCAAACCGGCCACCAGGTAAACCCGTTCAAAGTATAGGGTTGACCTGGTGGCCGAAAAGCAAACCGGCCACCAGGTAAACCCGTTCAAAGTATAGGGTTGACCTGGTGGCCGAAAAGGAAAGCGGCCACCAGGTCAACCCGTTCAAAGTATAGGGTTGACCTGGTGGCCGAAAAACAAACCGGCCACCAGGTCAACCCTTTCAAAGTATAGGGTTGACCTGGTGGCCGGACGGGAAGGAAGCCCCGAGCCCCGGGGCAGGGGGACCCGGGTGGAGTGCGTTCCGTCCGGCTCCAGCCCGCGGGGGAGGCACCGGGTTGACCTGGTGTCCGGACGGGAACGAAGCCCCGACCCCGTGGCAGGGGGACCCGGACGGAGAAGGGGTTCGACCGGCCCCAGCTCGCGCTGCAGGCTCCGGGTTGACCTGGTGACTCCCCTGCCTCGGGTGGCCCCGATCCTTTTTTCCGTTTTTTTTTTGCCCCTTTTTTGGCCGGAGAGTGGTCAGGATGCCCCCCCGGCACCCCTTTTGTGGTCGTTGAAAAAAAAATTTCAGACTTCCAGGGGCCCGATCCCTGGCCGCGGCGTTTCAGGCTGGCCTGGCGGACTTCTCTGCACAGGCTCCGATTTGACCCGGTGGCTCCCCTGCCTCGGGTGGGCCCGATCCTTTTTTCCGCTTTTTTTTTTTTTTCTTTTTTGGCCGGAGAGTGCTCTGGATGCCCCCCCAGAACCCCTTTTGCGGTCGTTGATAATTTTTTTTCAGACTTCCAGGGTCCCGATCCCTGACAACGGCGTCGCAGGCTTGCCTGGGGGACATGTCTGGCGAGGGCAGGCACAGGGTTGACATGGTGTCCGGACGGGAAGGAAGCCCCGAGCTCGGGGCAAGGGGACCCGGGCGGAGCGGGGTCTGTCCGGCTCCAGCCCGCGGGGGAGGCTCCGGGTTGACCTGGTGTCCGGACGGGAAGGAAGCCCCGATCCCGGGGCAAGGGGAAACGGACGGAGCGGGATCCGCCCGCCCCCAGCCCGCAGGGGCAGGAACCGGGTTGACCTGGTGGCCGAAAAGCAAACCGGCCACCAGGTCAACCCGTTCAAAGTATAGGGTTGACCTGGTGGCCGAAAAGCAAACCGGCCACCAGGTCAACCCGTTCAAAGTATAGGGTTGACCTGGTGGCCGAAAGGCAAACCGGCCACCAGGTCAACCCTTTCAAAGTATAGGGTTGACCTGGTGGCCGGACGGGAAGGAAGCTCCGAGCCCCGGGGCAGGAGCACACGTGCGGAGCGGGGTCCGTCCTGCCGCAGCCCGCGGGGGAGGCTCCGGGTTGACCTGGTGTCCGGACGGGAACGAAGCCCCGACCCCGTGGCAGGGGGACCCGGACGGAGAAGGGGTCCGACCGGCCCCAGCTCGCGCTGCAGGCTCCGGGTTGACCTGGTGACTCCCTTGCCTCGGGTGGCCCCGATCCTTTTTTTCCGTTTTTTTTTTTTTTTTCCGTTTTTTGGCCGGAGAGTGGTCGGGATGCCCCCCCCGGCACCCCTTTTGTGGTCGTTGAAAATTTTGTTTCAGACTTCCAGGGGCCCGATCCCTGGCCGAGGCGTTTCAGGCTGGCCTGGCCGACTTCTCTGCACAGGCTCCGGATAGACCCGGTGACTCCCCTGCCTCGGGTGGGCCCGATCCTTTTTTCCGTTTTTTTTTTTTCTTTTTTGGGTCGGAGAGTGGTCTGGATGCCCCCCCCAGAACCCCTTTTGCGCTCGTTGATAATTTTTTTTCAGACTTCCAGGGTCCCGATCCCTGACAACGGCGTCGCAGGCTTGCCTGGTGGACATGTCTGGCGAGGGCAGGCACAGGGTTGACATGGTGTCCGGACGGGAAGGAAGCCCCGAGCTCGGGGCAAGGGGACCCGGGCGGAGCGGGGTCTGTCCGGCTCCAGCCCGCGGGGGAGGCTCCGGGTTGACCTGGTGTCCGGACGGGAAGGAAGCCCCGATCCCGGGGCAAGGGGAACCGGACGGAGCGGGATCCGCCCGCCCCCAGCCCGCGGGGGCAGGAACCGGGTTGACCTGGTGGCCGAAAAGCAAACCGGCCACCAGGTCAACCCGTTCAAAGTATAGGGTTGACCTGGTGGCCGAAAAGCAAACCGGCCACCAGGTCAACCCGTTCAAAGTATAGGGTTGACCTGGTGGCCGAAAGGCAAACCGGCCACCAGGTCAACCCTTTCAAAGTATAGGGTTGACCTGGTGGCCGGACGGGAAGGAAGCTCCGAGCCCCGGGGCAGGGGGACACGGGCGGAGCGTGGTCCGTCCTGCCGCAGCCCGCGGGGGAGGCTCCGGGTTGACCTGGTGTCCGGACGGGAACGAAGCCCCGACCCCGTGGCAGGGGGACCCGGACGGAGAACGGGTCCGACCGGCCCCAGCTCGCGTTGCAGGCTCCGGGTTGACCTGGTGACTCCCTTGCCTCGGGTGGCCCCGATCCTTTTTTTCCGTTTTTTTTTTTTTCCGTTTTTTGGCCGGAGAGTGGTCGGGATGCCCCCCCCGGCACCCCTTTTGTGGTCGTTGAAAATTTTGTTTCAGACTTCCAGGGGCCCGATCCCTGGCCGAGGCGTTTCAGGCTGGCCTGGCGGACTTCTCTGCACAGGCTCCGTATAGACCCGGTGACTCCCCTGCCTCGGGTGGGCCCGATCCTTTTTTCCGTTTTTTTTTTTTTTTTCTTTTTTGGGTCGGAGAGTGGTCTGGATGCCCCCCCAGAACCCCTTTTGGGGTCGGTGAAAATTTTTTTTCAGACTTCCAGGGTCCCGATCCCTGACCACGGCGTCGCAGGCTGGCCTGGGGGACTTGTCTGGCGGGGGCAGGCTCCGGGTTGACCTGGTGTCCGGACGGGAAGGAAGCCCCGAGCCCGGGGCAAGGGGACCCGGACGGAGCGGGATTCGCCCGGCCCCAGCCCGCGGGGGCAGGAACCGGGTTGACCTGGTGGCCGAAAAGCAAACCGGCCACCAGGTCAACCCGCTCAAAGTATAGGGTTGACCTGGTGGCCGAAAAGCAAACCGGCCACCAGGTCAACCCGTTCAAAGAATAGGGTTGACCTGGTGGCCGAAAAGCAAACCGGCCACCAGGTCAACCCGCTCAAAGTATAGGGTTGACCTGGTGGCCGGACGGGAAGGAAGCCCCGAGCCCCGGGGCAGGGGGACCCGGGTGGAGCGGGGTTCGTCCGGCTCCAGCCCGCGGGGGAGGCTCCGGGTTGACCTGGTGTCCGGACGGGAAGGAAGCCGCGAGGCAGGGGTACACGGGCTGAGCGGGGTCCGTCCGGCCCCAGCCTTCGGTGCAGGCTCCGGGTTGACCTGGTGACTCCCCTGCCTCGGGTGGCCCCGATCCTTTTTTCCGGCTTTTTTTCTTTTTTGGCCGGACGGTGGTCGGGATGCCTCCCCGCCGCCACCACGTTTGGGGTCGGTGGAAAAAAATTTCAGACTTCCAGGGGCCCGATCCCTGGCCGCGGCGTTTCAGGCTGGCCTGGCGGACTTCTCTGCACAGGCTCCGTGTTGAACCAGTGACTCCCCTGCCTCGGGTGGGCCCGATCCTTTTTTCCGGTTTTTTTTTTTTTTTTTTTTGGGGTCCGGAGAGTGGTCTGGATGTCCCTCAGATCCCCTTTTGGGGTCGGTGAAAATTTTTTAAAAAGACTTCCAGGGTCCCGATCCCTGACCACGGCGTCGCAGAGTGGCCTGGGGGGCTTGTCTGGCGGGGGGCAGGCTCCGGGTGGACATGGTGTCCGGACGGGAAGGAAGCCCAGAGCCCGCGGCAGGGGAACCCGGGCGCAGTGTTGTCCGCCCGGCTCCAGCCCGCGAGGGCAAGCTCCGGGTTGACCTGGTGTCCGGAGGGGAAAGAAGCCCCGAGTCCGGGGCAGGGGAACAGGGGCGGAGCGGGGTCCCCCCGGCACAACCCGCGGGGAGCAAGCTCCGGGTTGACCTGGTGTCCGGAAGGGAAGGAAGCCCCGAGGCCGCGGCAGCGGGACACGGGCGGAGCGGGGTCCGTCCGGCCCCAGCCCGCGGGGGGCAGGCTCCGGGTTGACCTGGTGTCCGGAAGCCCCGAGCCCCGGGGCAGGGGTACCCGGGCTGATCGTTGTCCGTCCGGCCCCAGCCCGCGGTGCAGGCTCCGGGTTGACCTGGTGACTCCCCTGCCTCGGGTGGCCCCGATCCTTTTTTCCGTTTTTTTTTTTTTTTTTCATTTTTTGGCCGGAGGGTGGTAGGGATGCCTTCCCCCGCCACCCCGTTTGGGGTCGGTGAAAAAAAATTTCAGACTTCCAGGGCCCCGATCCCTGGCGGGGCGTTTCAGGCTGGCCGGCGGGACCTCTCGGGCACAGGCGCCGGGTTGACCCGGTGACTCCCCTGCCTCCGGTGGCCCCGATCCTTTTTTCCGTTTTTTTTTTTTTTTTTCATTTTTTGGCCGGAGGGTGGTAGGGATGCCTTCCCCCGCCACCCCGTTTGGGGTCGGTGAAAAAAAATTTCAGACTTCCAGGGCCCCGATCCCTGGCGGGGCGTTTCAGGCTGGCCGGAGGGACCTCTCGTGCACAGGCGCCGGGTTGACCCGGTGACTCCCCTGCCTCCGGTGGCCCCGATCCTTTTTTCCGTTTTTTTTTTTTCATTTTTTGGCCGGAGGGTGGTAGGGATGCCTTCCCCCGCCACCCCGTTTGGGGTCGGTGAAAAAAAATTTCAGACTTCCAGGGCCCCGATCCCTGGCGGGGCGTTTCAGGCTGGCCGGCGGACCTCTCGTGCACAGGCGCCGGGTTGACCCGGTGACTCCACTGCCTCGGGTGGCCCCGATCCTTTTTTCCGTTTTTTTTTTTTTTCCATTTTTTGGCCGGAGGGTGGTAGGGATGCCTTCCCCCGCCACCCCGTTTGGGGTCGGTGAAAAAAAAAATTCAGACTTCCAGGGCCCCGATCCCTGGCGGGGCATTTCAGGCTGGCCTGCGGGACCTCTCGGGCACAGGCGCCGGGTTGACCCGGTGACTCCCCTGCCTCGGGTGGCCCCGATCCTTTTTTCCGTTTTTTTTTTTTGGGTCCGGAGAGTGGTCTGGATGCCCCTCAGATCCCCTTTTGGGGTCGTTGAAAATTTTTAAAAAAGACTTCCAGGGTCCCGATCCCTGACCACGGCGTCGCAGGGTGGCCTGCGGGGCTTGTCTGGCGTGGGGGCAGGCTCGGTGTTGACATGGCGTCCGGACGGGAAGGAAGCCCTGAGCCCGCGGCAGGGGAACCCGGGCGCAGTGTTGTCCGCCCGGCTCCAGCCCGCGGGGGCAGCCTCCGGGTTGACCTGGTGTCCGGAAGCCCCGAGCCCGCGGCAGGGGGACACGGGCGGAGCGGGGTCCGTCCGGCCCCAGCCCGCGGGGGGGGGGGCAGGCTCCGGGTTGACCTGGTGTCCGGAAGCCCCGAGCCCCGGGGCAGGGGTACCCGGGCTGATCGGGGTCCGTCCGGCCCCAGCCCGCCGTGCAGGCTCCGGGTTGACCTGGTGACTCCCCTGCCTCGGGTGGCCCCGATCCTTTTTTCCGGTTTTTTTTTTCTTTTCATTTTTTGGCCGGAGAGTGGTAGGGATGCCTTCCCCCGCCACCCCGTTTGGGGTCGGTGAAAAAAAAATTTCAGACTTCCAGGGCCCCGATCCCTGGCGGGGCGTTTCAGGCTGGCCGGCGGGACCTCTCGGGCACAGGCGCCGGGTTGACCCGGTGACTCCCCTGCCTCGGGTGGCCCCGATCCTTTTTTCCGTTTTTTTTTTTTTTTTTCATTTTTTGGCCGGAGGGTGGTAGGGACGCCTTCCCCGCCACCCCGTTTGGGGTCGGTGAAAAAAAATTTCAGACCTCCAGGGCCCCGATCCCTGGCGGGGCGTTTCAGGCTGGCCGGCGGGACCTCTCGGGCACAGGCGCCGGGTTGACCCGGTGACTCCCCTGCCTCGGGTGGCCCCGATCCTTTTTTCCGTTTTTTTTTTTTTTTTCCATTTTTTGGC
>NC_140414.1:600000-837500 GCF_965140295.1 Lepidochelys olivacea | reverse complement strand
AGGGGCCTCCGGCGTTCAGGCGGATTTGGGTCCCTCTTCCCCTTTGCGTTCCCCGACCCCGGGCCGATTGGGACTTGCCTCCTTGGGGGAGAGGGGGGCCAGGCTCGTGCGTCTTCCCCCATCAAAACTTCAGTGGGCAAATGGTGGTGTACCCCCACATCCTTGGGGCCCTCCTTGGCCCCCTATTTCAGGTGTACCCTTGCCACAGGCACCTTAAATGGGGTCCCGCCCACTCCCGTCAGGGTCAGGTAGGTGTTGTGCACCACCCGATCTGGGGCCACCACCTCAGGCCTGGCCAGCCTCACCTCCGCGCCCGTATCCCAGTATCCATTTACCTTCCTCCCATCCACCTCCAGAGGAACAAGGCACTCTCTCCGGAGGGACAGCCCCGCGCCCACCGTGTAAACCGAGCACCCTGAGTGCAGAGCCTCCAGCCTTCTGGCGGAGCTGGCCTGGGGTACTCTTCCCTCCTGAGCAGGTGGTAAACTGGCAGCCCCCCTGTGACGAAGTGGGACTGTTCTTAATGTTTCCTCTGAATAGTGTGGGGGTGCCTCAGTTTCCTCTAGGCAGTTCTTAAGTATCTAGGGGGTGGAATAAGGGTGTATGATCATTCCAGTTGCCACGGAGTCCCTGGGTGATGCTCTGGAACTGCTCCCCATGAAGCCAGTCAGGACACACAGCTCACACAGCTTCCACCTTCCTGGGTCTGACCTCGGAGCATTCAGCATCCTCTGCCCCTCCGTGCGTTTCCCACAGTGAGTCCGCTCAGGCAGGCTCCTGGGGAAGCCAGAGGGTCCTGCACCCCAACTTTGCAGTCAGACGGGACTCTCAGCCAGCCAGTAAAACAGAAGGTTTATTAGACGACAGGAACATGGTCTAAAACAGAGCTTGCAGGTGCAGAGAACGGGACCCCTCAGCTGGGTCCATTTTGGGGGGCAGTGAGCCAGACGACCACGTCTGCACTTTACTCCATGTCCCAGCCAGCCCCAAACTGAAACCCCCTCCAGCCCCTCCTCCTCTGGGCTTTGTTCCTTTCCTGGGCCAGGTGGTCACCTGATTCCTTTGTTCTCCAACCCTTTAGCTCTCACCTCGCAGGGGGGAAGGGCCCAGGCCATCAGTTGCCAGGAAACAGGGTGTCGGCCATTCTCTGTGTCCAGACTCCTGCACACACCGGCCCTCTAGGGCTCTGCAACGATCATACACCCTTACCCCACCACCTAGATACTTAAGAACTGCCTAGGGGAAACTGAGGCACCCCCATACTATTCAGAGGAAACATTAAGAACAGTCCCACTTCATCACACCATCCTCTCTGAAACTACCTCTCAAGTAGTTGAAAGCAGCTATCAAATCCCCCCTCATTCTTCTCTTCCATAGACTAAACAATCCCAGTTCCCTCAGCCTCTCCTCATAAGTCATGTGTTCCAGTCCCCTAATCATTTTTGTTGCCCTTCGCTGGACTCTCTCCAATTTATCCACATCCTTCTTGTAGTGTGGGGCCCAAAACTGGACACAGTACTCCAGATGAGGCCTCACCAATGTCGAATAGAGGGGGACGATCACGTCCCTCGATCTGCTCGCTATGCCCCTACTTATACATCCCAAAATGCCATTGGCCTTCTTGGCAACAAGGGCACACTGCTGACTCATATCCAGCTTCTCGTCCACTGTCACCCCTAGGTCCTTTTCCGCAGAAGTGCTGCCTAGCCATTCGGTCCCTAGTCTGTAACGGTGCATCCTCCGTCCTAAGTGCAGGACCCTGCACTTATCCTTGTTGAACCTCATCAGATTTCTTTTGGCCCAATCCTCCAATTTGTCTAGGGCCCTCTGTATCCTATCCCTGCCCTCCAGTGTATCTACCACTCCTCCAGTTTAGTATCATCCGCTAATTTGCTGAGAGTGCAATCCACACCATCCTCCAGATCATTTATGAAGATATTGAACAAAACCGGCCCCAGGACCGACCCTTGGGGCACTCCACTTGACACCGGCTGCCAACTAGACATGGAGCCATTGATCACTACCCGTTGAGCCCGACAATCTAGCCAACTTTCTACCCACCTTATAGTGCATTCATCCAGCCCATACTTCCTTAACTTGCTGACAAGAATACTGTGGGAGACCGTGTCAAAAGCTTTGCTTAAGTCAAGATACATCCACTGCTTTCCCTTCATCCACAGAACCAGTAATCTCATCATAGAAGGCGATTAGATGCGTCAGGCATGACCTTCCCTTGGTGAATCCATGCTGACTGTTCCTGATCACTTTCCTCTCATGTAAGTGCTTCAGGATTGATTCTTTGAGGACCTGCTCCATGATTTTTCCTGGGACTGAAGTGAGGCTTACTGGCTTGTAGTTCCCAGGATCCTCCTTCTTCCCTTTTTTAAAGATGGGCACTACATTAGCCTTTTTCCAGTCATCCGGGACTTCCCCCGTTTGCCACGAGTTTTCAAAGATAATGGCCAATGGCTCTGCAATCACAGCCGCCAATTCCTTCAGCACTCTCGGATGCAACTCATCCGGCCCCATGGACTTGTGCACGTCCAGTTTTTCTAAATAGTCCCTAACCACCTCTATCTCCACAGAGGGCTGGCCATCTATTCCCCATGTTGTGATGCCCAGCACAGCAGTCTGGGAGCTGACCTTGTTTGTGACATTCCTGAGCAGCAGTGTTACCTCCCCCTCCCCCTCCCGGCTCAGGTTCTCAGGTCTCCCATCCCCAGGGCACATTCCCAGGTCAACACTTCCCCCTCCCTGCTGAGTCACATCGTCACACCCCCTGCCCCCCCTGAGCCCCCGCTCCCCCTCCTGATACCCCTGCTCCCTCCTGAGCCCCTCAAGCGGCCTGCCCCTGAGCCCCCGCTCCCCCCTAAGCACCCTAGGCCCTGCTAAGCACCCTCCCCCTTCCTGAGGCCCCCTAAGCACCCTGCACCCTCCTGAACCCCCTGCCCCCTCCTGAGCCCCTGTCCTCAGCCCCTTCTCCCCTCTCCTGAGCCCCCTCCTGAACCCTACTAAGTGCTCTGCTTCCCCCTCCTGAGTCCCCCTCTTGCCCCTCCTGAGCTCCCCGTTTCCCCCTTCTGAGACGCTCTCCTGAGCTCCCTGGTCCCCCCTCCTGAACCAACCAAAGCCCCCTGCCCCATCCTGAGTTCCCTTCCCCTCCTGAGGCCCCTGTTCCCCACTGCCCCCTTCCTGAGCCTCCTGTTCCCCCATCCTGAGCCCCCTCCCCGAGCCCCCCAAAGTACCCTGCCCCCCATCCCCCCAAAGCACCCTGCTCCCCCTATTGCTCCCCCATAAGTGCCCTGCCCACTCCTCATCCCCCTGCTCCCCCCTCCTGAGCCCCCCTCTCCTCCAGAGCCCCCTGCCCCCTCCTGAGCCCCCCTCCTGAGTCCCCATTCCCCATGCTGAGTCCCCTAAGTGTCCTGACACCTCCTGAGCCCCCGGCCCCCCTCCTGAGCCACCCAAGCACCCCCCTCCCCCCTCCTGAGCTCTGCTAGGCACCCTGCTCCCCCATTCTGAGTCCCCTGCTGACTCCTGACTCCCACCACCTGAGCCCCCCTCCTGACCACCTGACTCCCAACCTGAGCCCCTTGCCCCCTCCTGAGCGCCTCTGCTGACCCCCCTACCACCCTCCTGAGCCCCCCTCTTGGTCCCTCCTCCTGAGCGCCCATAAACCCCCTACCCCCTCCTGACCCCACTCCTGAGCCCAACTTAGCGCACTGCCCCCTCCTGAAAACCCCTCCTGAGCCCTTGCTCCCCACTCCCGAGCCCCCCTCCTGAGCCGCCTGCCCACTCCTGAACCCCTGAGACCCGCTCCCCCTCCTGAACCCCGCTCCTGAGCCCCCCTTAGTGCCCTGTGTCACGGAGTCCCTGGGCGATGCTCTGGAACTGCTCCCCATGAAGCCAGTCAGGACTCTGGGGCAGTCGCCTTTCTGTGAGCAGCCTGTCTTCAGGACACGCAGCTCACACGGCTTCCACCTTCCTGGGTCTGACCTTGGAGCATTCAGCATCCTCTGCCCCTCCATGCGCTTCCCCCCAGCGAGTCCGCTCAGGCGGGGCTCCTGGGGAAGCCAGAGGGTCCTGCACCCCAACTTTGCAGTCAGACGGGACTCTCAGCTAGCCAGTAAAACAGAAGGTTTATTAGATGACATGGTCTAAAACAGAGCTTGCAGGTGCAGAGAACAGGACCCCTCAGCCGGGTCCATTTTGGGGGGCAGTGAGCCAGACAACCCCGTCTGCCCTTCACTCCATGTCCCAGCCAGCCCCAAACTGAAACTCCCCCCAGCCCCTCCTCCTCTGGGCTTTGTTCCTTTCCCCGGGCCAGGTGGTCACCTGATTCCTTTGTTCTCCAACCCTTCAGCTCTCACCTTGCAGGGGGGAAGGGCCCAGGCCATCAGTGGCCAGGAAACAGGGTGTCGGCCATTCTCTGTGTCCAGACTCCTGCACACACCTGCCCTCTAGGGCTCTGCAACGATCATACACCCTTACCCCACCACCTAGATACTTAAGAACTGCCTAGGGGAAACTGAGGCACCCCCATACTATTCAAAGGAAACATTAAGAACAGTCCCACTTCATCACACCCTGTCCCCTCCTGACCCCCGCTCTCCCCTCCTCAGCCCCCAAGCGCCCTGCCCCCCCTCCTGAGCCGCCCTCCTGAGTCCCCTGCTCTCCCTCCTGAGCTCCCCTAACCTCCCTGCCCACCCTCCTCAGCCCCCTTCTCTGCTCTGGAGACTGTCTCGAGAGACCCCTTAAGTGCCCTGCCCTCCTGAGACACCTGCCCACTCCTGAATCACCTCCTGAGCCCCTGAATGAGGTCCCCACCTGAGCCCCCCGCTCCCCAATCCTGAGCCCCCCACCTGAGCCTCCGATCCCCCTCCCCAGCCCTCCTCATGAGATCCCTGCCCCCTCTTGAACCCCCCTCCTGAGCTCCTGATCACCCCCCTGAGGTCCCCACCTGAGCCCCTTGCTCCCAAATCCTGAGCTCCCCTCCTGAGCCCCCTGCCCCCTCATGAGCCCCACTCCTGAGCCCCATAAGCCTCCTGACCCCTCCTAAGCCCCCACTCATGGTCCTCAGCCCCCCGACCCCCCTGCTCCCTGCTCTCCCTTCTGAACCCCCTGCGAGAGCCCCCCCAAACCCCCTGACCCCTCCTGAGCCCTTACTTCCTGCTCCTGAGGCCCCCAAGCGCCCTGCCCCACCTCCTGAGCCCCCTGCTCCACCTCCTGAGCCCCTGTAAGCACCATGCCCCCCTCCTGAGCCCTGAGCCCTCCTGAGCCATGCTCCCAGCTCCTTAGCCCCCTGCTCCCCCGCTCAGCCTGCCCCCTGCCTGATCCTGAGCCACCTTCCTGATCCCCCACTCCCCCCTCTGTAGCCCAAGTCCTGAGCCCTGCTCCTGAGCCCCCCATAGCCCCCGCTGAGCCCCCAGTTCCCTCTTCCTGAGCCCCGCTCCTGAGCTCCCTGCTCTCCCCTCCTGAGCACGCCTAAGCACCTGGCCCAGCCTCCTGAGCCCCCCTCCTGACCCTCCTGTCCCCCCTCCACAGCTCCCTTCCCCCTCCTGACCCCCCTCCGGAGTGCCCGTAAGCACCCTGCCCCCTTCTGAGTCCCCTTCCCCCTCCTGAGCCCCCCTAAGCGTCCTGCCCCACTCTGAGCCCCCAAAGCCCATTCCCCGATCCTGAGGCCCCCTCCTGAATCCCCTTCCTGAGTCCCCTGCTCCCTTCTCCTGAACCCCCTGCCCTCTCTTGAGCTGCCCTTTTGAGCCCCTGCTCCCGCTCCCCTTCCTGATCCTACTTTAGTGCCCTGCACCTTCAGACCCCCTGCTTCCTCCTTGAAGCTCCACCACCTCCTGAGCCCCCTCCTAAGCCCCCTGGCCCCTTCTTAGACCCCCATCCTGAGCCTCTGCTCCCCTCCTGATCCCCAGTCCCGATCATCTTGCCCCCTCCTGCGCCCCCTCCTCAGCCCCCTCTCTCCCCCCTCCTGAGCAGACTCGTCATCCCCCTACTGCCCCCCGCCCCGCTCCTTAGCCATTCTAAGCACCCTGCCCCCCTCCTGAGCCCCTGCTCCCTTCTCCTGAGCCCCCCTTAGCCACCTGCCCCGTCCTGAGCCCCCACTACCTTCTCCTTCCCCCCTGCCCCCCGAGCCCCCATTCTGACCCCCTCCTCCTCCACCCTCCTGAGCCCCCTAAGCCCCCTTCCCCCTGAGCTCCCTGCTCCCTCCTGAGCCCCCTCCTAACCCCCTGACCCCCTTCTGAGCCACCCGCACCCTCCTGAGCCCCGCTAAATGCTCTCTGCACCTCCTCAGCCCAGAACTACCCTACCCCCTCCTGAGCCCCCTGCCCCCTCCTTAGCCCCCCTCCTGAGCTCCCCAAGCACCCCCGTGCCCCTCCTCCTGAACCTCCCCCCTCCTGAGCCCCCCAAGCGCCCTCCCTCCTCCTGAGACCCCTTCTTCCCCCTCATGAGCCCTGCTCCCAAGCCCCTTCCCCTGCTGCCCACCCTACCCCCCTCCTTAGCCTCCTTCTCCCCTCTCGTGAGCCCCCTCCTGAGCCCCACTCCCGAGCCCCCATCCCCTCCTGAGTCCCCCTCATGAGCCCCCTTCAACGCCCTCATTAGCCCCCTTCCTGAGCCCCCTTCCCTCTCCTCAGCCCCCCTCCTGAGCCACCCAAAGCCCCCTGCCCCCTGAGCCTCCCTCCTGAAACCCCTGCCCCCTCCTGAATCCCCTCCTGAGCCCCCTTCTTATCCCCTCCTGAGCCCCCCGCTCCCCCTCCTGTGCCCCCTCCTTAGCACACGCCCTCTCCTCATGAGCCCTCCTCCTGAGCCCCTCCTTCCCCCCTCCAAGCCACCCCAAGCCCCCTTCCCCCTCCAGAGCCCCCCGCTCCCCGTACTGTGCCCCCCACTCCCACTTCTTAGCCCCCGCTCGCCCACCATGAGCTCCCTCCTGACACCCCTACACCCATCCTGAACCCCCACTCCTGAGCCCCCCACACCTTTCCTGAGCCCCCCAAACACCCTGCCCCCTCCTGAGCCCTGCCACCCACTAAGCCCCCTCTTCCACCCTCCTGAGCCCCACTCCTGAGCCCCCTGCACTCCCTACTGAGCCCCTCTGAGCGCCCTGCCCCATCCTGAGCCTCCCAAGCCCCTTCCCCCCTCTTGAGCAGAACTCCTGAGCCCTCACTTCCCCTCCTGAGCCCCCATCCTGAGCCCCCTGCTCCCCATCCTGAGCACCCCAAAATGCCCTGCCCCCACTCCTGAGACCCCCTGCTCCCCCATACTGTGCCCCCACTCCTGAGACCCCTGTTCCCTCCTCCTCCTGATCCCACGTTAACACCGTGCTTCCTTGTGAGCCCCCTTCCTGAGACCCCTGCCCCCTTCTTAGCCCCCTCCTGATCCCCACCCCTGAACCCCTGTGCTCCCTCCTCAGCCCCCTCTCCCCCCTCCTGAGCCCCTCCTGAGCAACCCCTAAGTACCCTGTCCCCCTCCTGAGCCCCTACTCCCCCCTCCAGAGCCCAGATCCTTAACCCCCTACACCCCCATTCTGAGCCCCCTGCCCCATCCTGAGACCCCTCAAGCCCCTTCCCCCCCGAGCCTCCCGAAGAACGCTGTCCCCCCTCCTGAGGTCCCCTCCTGCCCACCCTACCTCCCTCCTGAGCCCCCTGCCCCCTCCTGAGCCCCCATCCTTAGCCCCCTTCCTGACCCCCCTGCCCTGCTCCTGAGCTTCTTCCCCCTCCTGAGCCCCCTAACCGCTCTGCTCCCCCTCCTGAGCCCCCCTAAGCACCCTGCCCCCTCCTGAGCCCCCTGCTCACTCCTGAGCCCCCAGAAGCCCACTACCCCCTCCCCGAGCCCCAGCTCTCCCATCCTCAGCCCCCAATCCGCCTTTCTCCCCCCTCCTAAGCCCCCTTAGGCGCCCTGCTGCCCCCTCCTTGGCCCCCCTCCTGAGCTCCTGCTCCCCCATCCTGAGCCCCCTGCCCCATCTTGAGCTCCCATACTGCCCCCCATTCCCCCCACCTGAGCCCCCTACCACTCCCTGCCCCATACTGAGCCCCTTCTGGTCCCCCTGCTCCCCCTCCTCAGACCCCCTGAGCGACCTGACCTCTCCTGAGCCCCCTGCTCATGAGCCCCCCTAAGCACCCTTCCCCCCAGCCCCCTGCTCCCCACTCCTGAGACCCCGCTCCCCCCTCCAGATCCCCTGATGACCCCCCGTTCCCCCCTCCTGAGGCCCATGTTCCCCCCTCCTGAGGCCCCCTAACTGCCTTGCCCCATCCTGAGTCCCCCTCCTCACCCCCGCTCCTCCCTCCTGAGCTCCCGCAAGACCCCTTCCCCCTCCTGAGCCCCCCTCCTGACCCCATGGTCCCCCGTCCTGTCCTACCCCAAGCCCCCTGCCCCCTCCTGAGCCCCCTTCTAAACCCCCTGCTCCCCCTTCCTCAGCCTCCCTGCAGCTCCCTGCTCCCCCCTCCTGAGCAACGTTCTGCACCCCTCCTGATACCCAGCAGCCTCCTGAGCCCCCCCAAATCCCCTACCTCCTCCTGAACCCCCCTCCTGAGCCCCCCAAGCCCCTTCCCCCTCCTGAGCCCGCTGACCCCTCCTGAGCCTCCCTTCTGAGCCCCCTGCCCCCTCCTGATCCCCCTTCTCATCCCCCTGCCCCATCCTGAGACCCCCTCCTGAGCCCCCCAAGGCACCCTGCCCCCTTCTGAGTCCTCCACTCCTCCCTCCTGACCCCCCTCGTTAGCCTCCTGCCATCTGCTGAGCCCCCCAAGAGCCCTGTCCCCTCCAGCCCACCTAAGCACCCTGCTCCATCCTCCTGAGCATCCTGGCCCCTCCTGTGCCCCCTCCTAATCCCCCTGACACCCTCCTGAGAACCTCTCCTGAGCCCCCCACTTCCCCCTCCCGAGCCCCCCTCCTGACCCTCCTCACACCCCTCCTTAGCTCCCTGCCCCCTCCTGAGCCCATGTTCCCCCCTTCATTAGTCACCCTAAGCACCGACCCCCTTCTCCCCCTCCTGCCCCCCACCCCACACTTCTGAGCACCCTGCTCCCCCTCCTGAGACCCCTACCCCCCGAGCCCTCCTCCAAAGCCCCCGCTCCCACCTCAGGAGCCCCCTGCTGAGGCCCCAGAAGCCCCCTCCTGAGCCCCCTGCAGCCCCTCCTGAGCCCCACTCCTGAGCCCCTGCCCCCTTCTGAGCCCCCCGAAGCACCCTGATCCCCCTGCCTGAGCCCCGTGCTATCTCATACTGAGACCCCCTCCTGAGACCCCTGCTCCACCCTCTGGAGCACCCCTAAGTGCTCTGCCCCCTCCTGAGCCCCCTCCAGAGTCCACTGCCCACTCCTGAGCCCCCCTGCTGCCCCTTCTGCCTCCCTCCTGAGCCTCCTGCCCCCTCCTGAGCACCCTCCTGAGCCCCTGCCCCCCTCCTGACACCCCCACTCTCCCCTCCTGCTCCATCCACTGAGCCCCCCTGAGCACCCTGCTCCCTCCTGAACCCCCGCTCCCCCTCCTGAGCCCCCATCCTGAGCCCCCTGTCCTCCCCTCAGCTCCCTCCTGAGCCTGCTGCACCCCATCCTGAGCCCCCCGTAGCCCACCAAAGCATGCTGCTCCCCGCTCCTCAGCCCCCTGCCCCCCGCTCCTCAGCCCCCTGCCCCCTCCTGAGACCCTGCTCCCCCGTCCTGAACCCCTCTTCCCCCTGCCCCCCTCCTGCACCCCCTGCCCCCTACTGAGCCAACCTCCTGACCCCCCATCTGCCTCCTGAGCCCCCTGCCCCCTCCTGAGCCCCCTGCTCCCACCTCCTGAGCCCCTCCAATTCCCCTCCTCCTCAGTCCCCTCCCCTCTCCTGAGCCCCCCAAGCCCCTTCTCCCCTCCTGAGCCCTCTTCTCCCCCCTCCTGTGACCTCCCAAACCCTCTGCCCCCTCCTGAGTCCCAGCAAGCCCACTCCTGAGTCCCCCCCCACTCCTCCTGAGCCCCCCCAAGCAACCTACCCCCCCTCCTGAGCCCCTCCTGAGCCCTACTAAATGCCCTCCTGATACCCCCTCCCCCTCCTGAGCACCCACCCTGAACCCCTGCTCCCCCCTTCCTAGCCACCTGCTCCCCCCTCCTGAGCTCCCACTCCCCATCCTGAGCCCCCCTCCTGAGCCCCCTGACCCCCTTCTGAGCCCCCCTTCGAGCTCTACCTCTGTCCTGAACCCCTGCTCCTCTCCTTAGCTCCCCAAATGCCCTGCCCCCCTCCTGAGCCCCACTCCTGAGTCCCCTTCTCCCCCATCCTGAGGCCCACTCCAGAGCCCCCATAAGAACCGTCCCCCTTCCTGAGCCACCTGCCCCGCTCCTGCACCCCCCAAACATTCCTGAGCCCCCCTCCTGACCCCCCCAAGTGCCCGGTCCCCCCTCCTGACCCCCCTACTGCCCCCACTCCTGAACCCCCTCCTGAGCCCAGCCCCCCGCTAAGCCCCCTGTTCCCCCCTCCTGAGCCCTACTCTTGAGCCCCCTGCTCCCCCTACTGAGCCCCCCTCCTTGAGCCAACCTCCTGAGCCCCCTGCCCCATTCTTAGCCCCCACTCCCCCTTCTGATTGCCACTCCTGAACCTCTTGCCCCCTCCTACACCCCCCTCTTCATTCGCCTATCCCCCCTCCTGATCCCCCTCCTCAGCCCCCCTACTGCCCCCCGCCCCACTCCTGAGCCCCCCTAAGCACCCTGCCCCCCTCCTGACCCCCCTACTCACCCTCCTGAGACCCCTGCACCCTCCTGAATCCCCGGTCCCCTTTCCTGAGCCCTGGCTCCCCTGTCCTTAGCCCCACACCTTAGCCCTCTTCTCCCTCCTCCTGAGCCCCCCTCCTTAGCCCCCTGCCCCCCCACATGAGCCCCCCTCCTCAGCCCCCCCTCCTCAGCCCGCCTCCTGAGCCCCCTTCTCCCCCCTCCGCCGCCCTCCTCAGCCCCTCCCCCCTCCTCAGCCCCCTGCCCCCTCCTGAGACGCCTCCTGAAACCCCTTCCTGATCCCGCTGCCTCCTCTCCTCAGCCCCCTCCTGAACCACCGCTCCCCCCTCCTGACCCCCCTGCCCCCTCTTGAGCCCCCTCCTCAGCCCTCACTCCCCCTCCTGCCCCATCCTGAGACCCCGCTCCCCACTTCTGCTCCCACCTCCTGAGCCCCCCTTTCACGGAGTCCCCGGGCGATGCTCTGGACCTGCTCCCCAGGAAGCCAGGCAGGACTCTGGGGAAGTCTCCTCTCGGGGAGCAGCCTGTCTGCAGGACACACAGCTCCCCCGGCTCCACCTTCCTGGCTCTGACCTCGGAGCCTTCAGCCTCCTCTGCCCCTCCCTGCGCTTCCCACAGCCAGTCCGCCCAGGCGGGGTCCTGGGGGGGGCAGAGGGTCCTGCCCCCCAACCTCCTGATCCCACATAAGGCCCCTGCTCTCTCCTGAACCCCATCTGCCCCCACCTGAGCACCCCTCCTGAGGCCCCTGCTTCCCCTTCTGAGCCCGGTGGTCCCCCCTTCTGAGCCCCCTGGCCCCTCCTAAGCCCCCTTAAGTGCTCTGCCCCACCTCCTGAGCCCCCACTCCTCCCCTTAGCCCCCTTAAGCACCCTGCTTTCCCTCCTCAGCCCCCTGCTCCCTCCTGAGCCCCGGGAGTCTTCTTCCCCCTCTGGACCCCCCATCCTGAGCCCTCTGCTCCCCCTTCTGGAGCCCCCTTCCCCCTCCTTTGCCCCCCTCCTGAGAAAACCCAACCCCCTTGCCCTTCCTGAGACTCCCTCCTGAGCCCCTTGCCATATCCTGAGCACCCTCTTGACCCCCTGGCCCACCTCCTGAGCCCCTAAGCGCCCTGCCCCCCCATGCCCCCTGCCCCCTCCTGCGTCCCTCCAAGCCCCTTCCCCCTCTTGAGCCCCACTAAGTGCCCTGCCCCCCTCCTCAGCCCCCTGCTCCCCCCTCCTGAGCCCTCCTAAGCACCCTGCTGCCCTGAGCCCCCTTTCCCCCTCCTCAGCCCCCTGCTCCCTCCTCAGCCCGCCTAAGCTCCCTGCCCCATCCTGAGCACCCCCAAGCCCCTTACCCCATCCAAAGCCCCCGCTCCCCATCCTGAACCCCCCTCCTGACCGTCCTGCTCCCTCCTCCTGTGCCCCCTCCTGAAAACCCCTCCTGAGCCCTTGCTCCCCACTCCCGAGCCCCCCTCCTGAGCCGCCTGCCCACTCCTGAACCCCTGAGACCCGCTCCCCCTCCTGAACCCCGCTCCTGAGCCCCCCTTAGTGCCCTGTGTCACAGAGTCCCTGGGCGATGCTCTGGAACTGCTCCCCATGAAGCCAGTCAGGACTCTGGGGCAGTCGCCTTTCTGTGAGCAGCCTGTCTTCAGGACACGCAGCTCACACGGCTTCCACCTTCCTGGGTCTGACCTTGGAGCATTCAGCATCCTCTGCCCCTCCATGCGCTTCCCCCCAGCGAGTCCGCTCAGGCGGGGCTCCTGGGGAAGCCAGAGGGTCCTGCACCCCAACTTTGCAGTCAGACGGGACTCTCAGCTAGCCAGTAAAACAGAAGGTTTATTAGATGACATGGTCTAAAACAGAGCTTGCAGGTGCAGAGAACAGGACCCCTCAGCCGGGTCCATTTTGGGGGGCAGTGAGCCAGACAACCCCGTCTGCCCTTCACTCCATGTCCCAGCCAGCCCCAAACTGAAACTCCCTCCAGCCCCTCCTCCTCTGGGCTTTGTTCCTTTCCCCGGGCCAGGTGGTCACCTGATTCCTTTGTTCTCCAACCCTTCAGCTCTCACCTTGCAGGGGGGAAGGGCCCAGGCCATCAGTGGCCAGGAAACAGGGTGTCGGCCATTCTCTGTGTCCAGACTCCTGCACACACCTGCCCTCTAGGGCTCTGCAACGATCATACACCCTTACCCCACCACCTAGATACTTAAGAACTGCCTAGGGGAAACTGAGGCACCCCCATACTATTCAAAGGAAACATTAAGAACAGTCCCACTTCATCACACCCTGTCCCCTCCTGACCCCCGCTCTCCCCTCCTCAGCCCCCAAGCGCCCTGCCCCCCCTCCTGAGCCGCCCTCCTGAGTCCCCTGCTCTCCCTCCTGAGCTCCCCTAACCTCCCTGCCCACCCTCCTCAGCCCCCTTCTCTGCTCTGGAGACTGTCTCGAGAGACCCCTTAAGTGCCCTGCCCTCCTGAGACACCTGCCCACTCCTGAATCACCTCCTGAGCCCCTGAATGAGGTCCCCACCTGAGCCCCCCGCTCCCCAATCCTGAGCCCCCCACCTGAGCCTCCGATCCCCCTCCCCAGCCCTCCTCATGAGATCCCTGCCCCCTCTTGAACCCCCCTCCTGAGCTCCTGATCACCCCCCTGAGGTCCCCACCTGAGCCCCTTGCTCCCAAATCCTGAGCTCCCCTCCTGAGCCCCCTGCCCCCTCATGAGCCCCACTCCTGAGCCCCATAAGCCTCCTGACCCCTCCTAAGCCCCCACTCATGGTCCTCAGCCCCCCGACCCCCCTGCTCCCTGCTCTCCCTTCTGAACCCCCTGCGAGAGCCCCCCCAAACCCCCTGACCCCTCCTGAGCCCTTACTTCCTGCTCCTGAGGCCCCCAAGCGCCCTGCCCCACCTCCTGAGCCCCCTGCTCCACCTCCTGAGCCCCTGTAAGCACCATGCCCCCCTCCTGAGCCCTGAGCCCTCCTGAGCCATGCTCCCAGCTCCTTAGCCCCCTGCTCCCCCGCTCAGCCTGCCCCCTGCCTGATCCTGAGCCACCTTCCTGATCCCCCACTCCCCCCTCTGTAGCCCAAGTCCTGAGCCCTGCTCCTGAGCCCCCCATAGCCCCCGCTGAGCCCCCAGTTCCCTCTTCCTGAGCCCCGCTCCTGAGCTCCCTGCTCTCCCCTCCTGAGCACGCCTAAGCACCTGGCCCAGCCTCCTGAGCCCCCCTCCTGACCCTCCTGTCCCCCCTCCACAGCTCCCTTCCCCCTCCTGACCCCCCTCCGGAGTGCCCGTAAGCACCCTGCCCCCTTCTGAGTCCCCTTCCCCCTCCTGAGCCCCCCTAAGCGTCCTGCCCCACTCTGAGCCCCCAAAGCCCATTCCCCGATCCTGAGGCCCCCTCCTGAATCCCCTTCCTGAGTCCCCTGCTCCCTTCTCCTGAACCCCCTGCCCTCTCTTGAGCTGCCCTTTTGAGCCCCTGCTCCCGCTCCCCTTCCTGATCCTACTTTAGTGCCCTGCACCTTCAGACCCCCTGCTTCCTCCTTGAAGCTCCACCACCTCCTGAGCCCCCTCCTAAGCCCCCTGGCCCCTTCTTAGACCCCCATCCTGAGCCTCTGCTCCCCTCCTGATCCCCAGTCCCGATCATCTTGCCCCCTCCTGCGCCCCCTCCTCAGCCCCCTCTCTCCCCCCTCCTGAGCAGACTCGTCATCCCCCTACTGCCCCCCGCCCCGCTCCTTAGCCATTCTAAGCACCCTGCCCCCCTCCTGAGCCCCTGCTCCCTTCTCCTGAGCCCCCCTTAGCCACCTGCCCCGTCCTGAGCCCCCACTACCTTCTCCTTCCCCCCTGCCCCCCGAGCCCCCATTCTGACCCCCTCCTCCTCCACCCTCCTGAGCCCCCTAAGCCCCCTTCCCCCTGAGCTCCCTGCTCCCTCCTGAGCCCCCTCCTAACCCCCTGACCCCCTTCTGAGCCACCCGCACCCTCCTGAGCCCCGCTAAATGCTCTCTGCACCTCCTCAGCCCAGAACTACCCTACCCCCTCCTGAGCCCCCTGCCCCCTCCTTAGCCCCCCTCCTGAGCTCCCCAAGCACCCCCGTGCCCCTCCTCCTGAACCTCCCCCCTCCTGAGCCCCCCAAGCGCCCTCCCTCCTCCTGAGACCCCTTCTTCCCCCTCATGAGCCCTGCTCCCAAGCCCCTTCCCCTGCTGCCCACCCTACCCCCCTCCTTAGCCTCCTTCTCCCCTCTCGTGAGCCCCCTCCTGAGCCCCACTCCCGAGCCCCCATCCCCTCCTGAGTCCCCCTCATGAGCCCCCTTCAACGCCCTCATTAGCCCCCTTCCTGAGCCCCCTTCCCTCTCCTCAGCCCCCCTCCTGAGCCACCCAAAGCCCCCTGCCCCCTGAGCCTCCCTCCTGAAACCCCTGCCCCCTCCTGAATCCCCTCCTGAGCCCCCTTCTTATCCCCTCCTGAGCCCCCCGCTCCCCCTCCTGTGCCCCCTCCTTAGCACACGCCCTCTCCTCATGAGCCCTCCTCCTGAGCCCCTCCTTCCCCCCTCCAAGCCACCCCAAGCCCCCTTCCCCCTCCAGAGCCCCCCGCTCCCCGTACTGTGCCCCCCACTCCCACTTCTTAGCCCCCGCTCGCCCACCATGAGCTCCCTCCTGACACCCCTACACCCATCCTGAACCCCCACTCCTGAGCCCCCCACACCTTTCCTGAGCCCCCCAAACACCCTGCCCCCTCCTGAGCCCTGCCACCCACTAAGCCCCCTCTTCCACCCTCCTGAGCCCCACTCCTGAGCCCCCTGCACTCCCTACTGAGCCCCTCTGAGCGCCCTGCCCCATCCTGAGCCTCCCAAGCCCCTTCCCCCCTCTTGAGCAGAACTCCTGAGCCCTCACTTCCCCTCCTGAGCCCCCATCCTGAGCCCCCTGCTCCCCATCCTGAGCACCCCAAAATGCCCTGCCCCCACTCCTGAGACCCCCTGCTCCCCCATACTGTGCCCCCACTCCTGAGACCCCTGTTCCCTCCTCCTCCTGATCCCACGTTAACACCGTGCTTCCTTGTGAGCCCCCTTCCTGAGACCCCTGCCCCCTTCTTAGCCCCCTCCTGATCCCCACCCCTGAACCCCTGTGCTCCCTCCTCAGCCCCCTCTCCCCCCTCCTGAGCCCCTCCTGAGCAACCCCTAAGTACCCTGTCCCCCTCCTGAGCCCCTACTCCCCCCTCCAGAGCCCAGATCCTTAACCCCCTACACCCCCATTCTGAGCCCCCTGCCCCATCCTGAGACCCCTCAAGCCCCTTCCCCCCCGAGCCTCCCGAAGAACGCTGTCCCCCCTCCTGAGGTCCCCTCCTGCCCACCCTACCTCCCTCCTGAGCCCCCTGCCCCCTCCTGAGCCCCCATCCTTAGCCCCCTTCCTGACCCCCCTGCCCTGCTCCTGAGCTTCTTCCCCCTCCTGAGCCCCCTAACCGCTCTGCTCCCCCTCCTGAGCCCCCCTAAGCACCCTGCCCCCTCCTGAGCCCCCTGCTCACTCCTGAGCCCCCAGAAGCCCACTACCCCCTCCCCGAGCCCCAGCTCTCCCATCCTCAGCCCCCAATCCGCCTTTCTCCCCCCTCCTAAGCCCCCTTAGGCGCCCTGCTGCCCCCTCCTTGGCCCCCCTCCTGAGCTCCTGCTCCCCCATCCTGAGCCCCCTGCCCCATCTTGAGCTCCCATACTGCCCCCCATTCCCCCCACCTGAGCCCCCTACCACTCCCTGCCCCATACTGAGCCCCTTCTGGTCCCCCTGCTCCCCCTCCTCAGACCCCCTGAGCGACCTGACCTCTCCTGAGCCCCCTGCTCATGAGCCCCCCTAAGCACCCTTCCCCCCAGCCCCCTGCTCCCCACTCCTGAGACCCCGCTCCCCCCTCCAGATCCCCTGATGACCCCCCGTTCCCCCCTCCTGAGGCCCATGTTCCCCCCTCCTGAGGCCCCCTAACTGCCTTGCCCCATCCTGAGTCCCCCTCCTCACCCCCGCTCCTCCCTCCTGAGCTCCCGCAAGACCCCTTCCCCCTCCTGAGCCCCCCTCCTGACCCCATGGTCCCCCGTCCTGTCCTACCCCAAGCCCCCTGCCCCCTCCTGAGCCCCCTTCTAAACCCCCTGCTCCCCCTTCCTCAGCCTCCCTGCAGCTCCCTGCTCCCCCCTCCTGAGCAACGTTCTGCACCCCTCCTGATACCCAGCAGCCTCCTGAGCCCCCCCAAATCCCCTACCTCCTCCTGAACCCCCCTCCTGAGCCCCCCAAGCCCCTTCCCCCTCCTGAGCCCGCTGACCCCTCCTGAGCCTCCCTTCTGAGCCCCCTGCCCCCTCCTGATCCCCCTTCTCATCCCCCTGCCCCATCCTGAGACCCCCTCCTGAGCCCCCCAAGGCACCCTGCCCCCTTCTGAGTCCTCCACTCCTCCCTCCTGACCCCCCTCGTTAGCCTCCTGCCATCTGCTGAGCCCCCCAAGAGCCCTGTCCCCTCCAGCCCACCTAAGCACCCTGCTCCATCCTCCTGAGCATCCTGGCCCCTCCTGTGCCCCCTCCTAATCCCCCTGACACCCTCCTGAGAACCTCTCCTGAGCCCCCCACTTCCCCCTCCCGAGCCCCCCTCCTGACCCTCCTCACACCCCTCCTTAGCTCCCTGCCCCCTCCTGAGCCCATGTTCCCCCCTTCATTAGTCACCCTAAGCACCGACCCCCTTCTCCCCCTCCTGCCCCCCACCCCACACTTCTGAGCACCCTGCTCCCCCTCCTGAGACCCCTACCCCCCGAGCCCTCCTCCAAAGCCCCCGCTCCCACCTCAGGAGCCCCCTGCTGAGGCCCCAGAAGCCCCCTCCTGAGCCCCCTGCAGCCCCTCCTGAGCCCCACTCCTGAGCCCCTGCCCCCTTCTGAGCCCCCCGAAGCACCCTGATCCCCCTGCCTGAGCCCCGTGCTATCTCATACTGAGACCCCCTCCTGAGACCCCTGCTCCACCCTCTGGAGCACCCCTAAGTGCTCTGCCCCCTCCTGAGCCCCCTCCAGAGTCCACTGCCCACTCCTGAGCCCCCCTGCTGCCCCTTCTGCCTCCCTCCTGAGCCTCCTGCCCCCTCCTGAGCACCCTCCTGAGCCCCTGCCCCCCTCCTGACACCCCCACTCTCCCCTCCTGCTCCATCCACTGAGCCCCCCTGAGCACCCTGCTCCCTCCTGAACCCCCGCTCCCCCTCCTGAGCCCCCATCCTGAGCCCCCTGTCCTCCCCTCAGCTCCCTCCTGAGCCTGCTGCACCCCATCCTGAGCCCCCCGTAGCCCACCAAAGCATGCTGCTCCCCGCTCCTCAGCCCCCTGCCCCCCGCTCCTCAGCCCCCTGCCCCCTCCTGAGACCCTGCTCCCCCGTCCTGAACCCCTCTTCCCCCTGCCCCCCTCCTGCACCCCCTGCCCCCTACTGAGCCAACCTCCTGACCCCCCATCTGCCTCCTGAGCCCCCTGCCCCCTCCTGAGCCCCCTGCTCCCACCTCCTGAGCCCCTCCAATTCCCCTCCTCCTCAGTCCCCTCCCCTCTCCTGAGCCCCCCAAGCCCCTTCTCCCCTCCTGAGCCCTCTTCTCCCCCCTCCTGTGACCTCCCAAACCCTCTGCCCCCTCCTGAGTCCCAGCAAGCCCACTCCTGAGTCCCCCCCCACTCCTCCTGAGCCCCCCCAAGCAACCTACCCCCCCTCCTGAGCCCCTCCTGAGCCCTACTAAATGCCCTCCTGATACCCCCTCCCCCTCCTGAGCACCCACCCTGAACCCCTGCTCCCCCCTTCCTAGCCACCTGCTCCCCCCTCCTGAGCTCCCACTCCCCATCCTGAGCCCCCCTCCTGAGCCCCCTGACCCCCTTCTGAGCCCCCCTTCGAGCTCTACCTCTGTCCTGAACCCCTGCTCCTCTCCTTAGCTCCCCAAATGCCCTGCCCCCCTCCTGAGCCCCACTCCTGAGTCCCCTTCTCCCCCATCCTGAGGCCCACTCCAGAGCCCCCATAAGAACCGTCCCCCTTCCTGAGCCACCTGCCCCGCTCCTGCACCCCCCAAACATTCCTGAGCCCCCCTCCTGACCCCCCCAAGTGCCCGGTCCCCCCTCCTGACCCCCCTACTGCCCCCACTCCTGAACCCCCTCCTGAGCCCAGCCCCCCGCTAAGCCCCCTGTTCCCCCCTCCTGAGCCCTACTCTTGAGCCCCCTGCTCCCCCTACTGAGCCCCCCTCCTTGAGCCAACCTCCTGAGCCCCCTGCCCCATTCTTAGCCCCCACTCCCCCTTCTGATTGCCACTCCTGAACCTCTTGCCCCCTCCTACACCCCCCTCTTCATTCGCCTATCCCCCCTCCTGATCCCCCTCCTCAGCCCCCCTACTGCCCCCCGCCCCACTCCTGAGCCCCCCTAAGCACCCTGCCCCCCTCCTGACCCCCCTACTCACCCTCCTGAGACCCCTGCACCCTCCTGAATCCCCGGTCCCCTTTCCTGAGCCCTGGCTCCCCTGTCCTTAGCCCCACACCTTAGCCCTCTTCTCCCTCCTCCTGAGCCCCCCTCCTTAGCCCCCTGCCCCCCCACATGAGCCCCCCTCCTCAGCCCCCCCTCCTCAGCCCGCCTCCTGAGCCCCCTTCTCCCCCCTCCGCCGCCCTCCTCAGCCCCTCCCCCCTCCTCAGCCCCCTGCCCCCTCCTGAGACGCCTCCTGAAACCCCTTCCTGATCCCGCTGCCTCCTCTCCTCAGCCCCCTCCTGAACCACCGCTCCCCCCTCCTGACCCCCCTGCCCCCTCTTGAGCCCCCTCCTCAGCCCTCACTCCCCCTCCTGCCCCATCCTGAGACCCCGCTCCCCACTTCTGCTCCCACCTCCTGAGCCCCCCTTTCACGGAGTCCCCGGGCGATGCTCTGGACCTGCTCCCCAGGAAGCCAGGCAGGACTCTGGGGAAGTCTCCTCTCGGGGAGCAGCCTGTCTGCAGGACACACAGCTCCCCCGGCTCCACCTTCCTGGCTCTGACCTCGGAGCCTTCAGCCTCCTCTGCCCCTCCCTGCGCTTCCCACAGCCAGTCCGCCCAGGCGGGGTCCTGGGGGGGGCAGAGGGTCCTGCCCCCCAACCTCCTGATCCCACATAAGGCCCCTGCTCTCTCCTGAACCCCATCTGCCCCCACCTGAGCACCCCTCCTGAGGCCCCTGCTTCCCCTTCTGAGCCCGGTGGTCCCCCCTTCTGAGCCCCCTGGCCCCTCCTAAGCCCCCTTAAGTGCTCTGCCCCACCTCCTGAGCCCCCACTCCTCCCCTTAGCCCCCTTAAGCACCCTGCTTTCCCTCCTCAGCCCCCTGCTCCCTCCTGAGCCCCGGGAGTCTTCTTCCCCCTCTGGACCCCCCATCCTGAGCCCTCTGCTCCCCCTTCTGGAGCCCCCTTCCCCCTCCTTTGCCCCCCTCCTGAGAAAACCCAACCCCCTTGCCCTTCCTGAGACTCCCTCCTGAGCCCCTTGCCATATCCTGAGCACCCTCTTGACCCCCTGGCCCACCTCCTGAGCCCCTAAGCGCCCTGCCCCCCCCATGCCCCCTGCCCCCTCCTGCGTCCCTCCAAGCCCCTTCCCCCTCTTGAGCCCCACTAAGTGCCCTGCCCCCCTCCTCAGCCCCCTGCTCCCCCCTCCTGAGCCCTCCTAAGCACCCTGCTGCCCTGAGCCCCCTTTCCCCCTCCTCAGCCCCCTGCTCCCTCCTCAGCCCGCCTAAGCTCCCTGCCCCATCCTGAGCACCCCCAAGCCCCTTACCCCATCCAAAGCCCCCGCTCCCCATCCTGAACCCCCCTCCTGACCGTCCTGCTCCCTCCTCCTGTGCCCCCTTCTGAACTCTTACCTCCTGAGAACCCTGCCATTTCCAGAGCCCACTGCTGAGCCCCCCAAAGCCCACGGCTCCCCCCTCCTGAGCCCCTAAGTACCCTGCCCCCACCTAAGCCCCACTCCTGAGCCCCCTCCTGAGTCCCCTCCTCCCACACTCCTGAGCACACCTAAGCACCTGGCCCCACCTCCTGACCCTCCTGTCCCAGAGTGTGGGGGAGTCCAGGCCCTGCACCCCTCTTCCTGGGATTCACCGAGACTCTCAGCCAGCCAGTAAAACAGAAGGTTTATTGGACAACAGGAACACAGCCCCCAACAGAGCTTGTGGGTACAACCGGGACCCCTCAGTCAAGTCCTTCTAGGGGAGCAGGGAGCTCAGACCCCAGCCTTGGGGTTCCCTGCGTTCTGCCGCCCAGCCCCCAACTGAAACTAACCCCCCCCCCAGCAGGCTCCCTCCTGCAGCCTCTGTCCACATTCCCGGGCAGAGGTGTCACCCCACCCCCCCACACCCCTCCAGGCTCAGGGGACAGGCTCTCAGGTCTCCCATCCCCAGGGCACAGTCCCAGGTCAACACTCCCCCCTCCCTGCTGTGTCACATCGAGGCCCCCCCTCCCCGCTTCTGAGCTCCCCCAAGCCCCCGGCCCCCTCCTCAGCCTCCTGAGCTCCCCCTTCAAAACCAGCTGCTCCCCCGTCCTCAGCCTCCCTGCAGCCCTCCGCAACCCGCTCCTGAGCCCCCGAGGCTCCCCAAGCCCCTTCCCCACTTCTGAGCCCCCGCTCCCCCCACCTGAGCCCCCTTCCGGAGGCCCTGCTCCCCCCTCCTAAACCCCCATCCTGAGCCCCCTGCACCCCCCTCCAGCCCCATCCTGAGCCCCCCTCCTGATCCCCCTACTCCTGCCTCCTGAGCCCCCCAGAACCCCCTGCCCTCTCCTGAGCCCCCCGCTCCCCCTCCTGCTCCCCCCTCCTGAGCCCCTCTAAGCACCCTGCCCCCTCCTCAGCTCCCTGCCTCCTCCTGAGCCCCCTTCCTGAGACCCCTGCCCCATCCTCTTGAACCCCCTCCCCCCTCCTGAGGCCCCACCTCCTCCTAAGAACCCTGCCCCCTCTGAGCCCCTGCTTCTGCATCCTGATCCCCCCCAAGCACCCTGCCCCCCTCCTTAGCTCCAGCTCTCCCTCCTGAGCCCCCCTACTTACCCCCCTGCCCCCCATCCTGAGCCCACTGCCCCCTCCTGAGCCCCCCAACTGAACCCCCACTCCCCTTTCCTGAGCCCCCTTCTCCCCCTCCTGAGCTCCCCTCCCCAAACCCCGGTCCCACCTCCTGAGCCCCCATAAGCACCCTGCCCCCCTCCTGAGCCCCCAAGCCCACTGCCCCCTACTGAGCCCCTGCTCTCCCCTCCTGAAGTCCCTCCTGAGCCCCCTGCTCCACCTCCTGACCCCCCAAGCTCCTTACCCCCCCAAAGCCCCGCTCCCCCTCCTGATCCCCCCTCCTGAGCCCCCCTCCAGACCCTCCTGCCCCCCCTCCTGATCCCCGTCCCCCCTCAAACACCCTGCCTCCTCCTGATCCCCTCTCCTGACCCCCCTGTGCTCCCTCCTGAGGCCCCGTCCTGATTCCCCGTCAGCCCACTGACCCCTCCAGAGGCCCCCTAATTGCCCTGACCCCTCCTAACTCTCTGCTCCCCCTCCTGAACTCCCTCCCCCCTCATGAGCCCCCTGTTCCCCACTCCTGGCTCCCCTAAGCCCCCTGCCCCCTCCTGAACCCCAGCTGCCCCCTCCTGAGGCCCCGTCCTGATTCCCCCTAAGCGCTCTGCCCCCCAAGCCTATGCCCCCTCCTGAGCCCCCCTAAGCACTCTGCCCACCAAGCCTCCTGACCTCCACTCCCCCTCCTGAGCCCCCATCCCCATTCCTGACCCCCCCGAAGCTCCCTGCCCCCTCCTGAGCACCCTGCTCCCACCTGAGCCCCCACTCCCCCCCGACCTCCCTCCTGAGCCCCCATAAGCGCCCTGCCCCCCTGAGCCCCCACTTCCCCATCCTCACCCCCAAATGCCCTGCCCCCTGAACCTCCTGCCCTCTCCTGAGCCCCCTCCTGAGCCCTTCTCTTCCCCCCGACCCCCCAACCTGAACTCCCTCCTGAGCCCCTGCTCTCTGCTCCTGAGTCCCCAAGCCCCCTGCTCCCTCCTGAGCACCCCTCCTGAGCTTCCTGCCCCCCACCCCCTCCTGAGACTTCACTCCCCGTCCTACCCTCTGCCCCCCATTCTGAGCCCCCTGCCCCCCCTCCTGAGTGCCCTGCTCCCCCCTCCTGGGCTCCCCTAAGTGCCCTCCTGAGGCCCCTCCTGCCACCCCGCCACCCCTCGAGTCCCCTGCCGAGCCGCCCTACTAAGCCACCCTCCTGCCCCCCTGCCTCCACTCCTGAGCCCCTCTTGAGCCCCCTGATCCCCCTGCCCCCCCAAGCCCTTCTCCTGAGTCCCCCCTTCTGAGCCCCCAAGCACCTTGTCCCCACTCCTCAGACCCCCTTCCCCCTCCTGAGACCCACTCCCCACTCCTGAACCCGTTCCCCCTGCTCTCCCCTCCTGAGCCTCCCCCGAGACCCCTGCTCCCACTCCTGAGCCGTCCCCAAGCCCCCCAAAGCACCCTGCTCCCCCCTCCTGACCCCTGCCCACCCTCCTGAGCCCCTGCTCTCCCCTCCTAACCCCCCTCCTGACCCCACTCTTGAGCCCCCATAAGTACCCTGGCCCCCCGAACCCCCCACCCATCTTGAGCCCCCTCCTGAGCCCTCCGGTCCCGCCTCCTGAGTCCCTGAAAGCCCCTGCCCCCTCCTGAGCCCCCCTCCTGACCCCCCTGACCCCTCCTGAGAACCCCTAAGCCCCCTGCCCCCTCCTGAGCCCCCTGCCCCCTCCAGAGGCCACCCAAGCCCCTTCCCCCCCGAGCCCCTGCTCCCCCTCCTGAGCCCCCCAATCCCCCTGCCCCCTCCTGAGGCCTCACCTCCTCCTGAGCCCCCTACTCCACTCCCTGCAGCCCAGCCCCCCAATTTCCCCCCACCCCACTCCCTGTAGCCCATCACCACTCCTGAGCCCGCCGCCCCCTCCTCAGCACCTCAACCTGCTCCCTGCAGCCCATTGCCCCTCCTTAGCCCCTGTCCCCTCATGGACTGATCCCAGCCCCTCAACTGATCTCCTGGCTCCCCCGCCAGCCCCCCAGCACAGTCCCCCTGCTGGTCCCCCCCCAGGATAAAGTCACCAGCACTAGAATAAAATCCAACTCTGTTTATTGGCGGGTCATTCTGGTTTTACAACCCGAGACGCAGGGCGGGTCGGACAGACAGAGAGACCGACAGCCCCCCTGCCAGGCCCCTACAGAAGCCATCAGTGCCCCCCTCCCAGACCCAGCCGACGGTGGCTCCTGGGCGAGCCCAGTGCAGCAGGGCCTGATTCCGGGGGTTGGGGGGAGAACTCCCTGTGCCCCCCTCCAAGCCCCTCACACCCAGCCCCACTGAGACGCCACCGGTTCCGGGCACCAGGGGGCGGGTGCCAGGATCCCAGCCCTCGGGGTGGGGGGGTCTCTGTGTTCGGGGGGTCTTGCCTGCTAGCCCCCGAGACAGGAGCCTGGGGGAGGGGTCTGCCTTGGACATGGGGGCAGGCAGGGTGTGGTCTGTGGCACTGGGAGCCGGAGGTGGAGAGAAAGTGGGTTGGACTGCGGGGGCAGGAATGGGGGGGGGTCTCCCCCCCCTTTTCCTGGGACCCTGCCCAGAAAAATGCCAGGCTGAGCCAGGAGGGGCCACTGTGCCACCCCTGGGGGCCATGAGGGAGCTAGGCCCCACTGAGTTTTTGTGAAGCCGGGGCCCCATATCGCTTGGCTGGATCCCTGTTCCCCCCCTCCCCCCGCCCATTGGTACAAAGTGGTGGGGGGGCCAGTTTGGGTCTGGTGCCTTCAGGGGCCGTTCTCCCAGCATCCCACAAACCAGTGTTCCCCCCTGCAGCCCAGCATGCCCACCATTGGGCAATCCCTTGCACCCTCAGCCACAACCAGTGTGCGAACAGGCTCACGCTCAGTGCACATTCACCTGTGTATGCTCACACTGACACGAACACTCATTACACACACACACTCCTCCAATACTCCCGCTCACAGATCACACACACTAATGCATGTACTCACACACACACTCTCACACACACAATAAAACACACAGGAATGCACACACAGACACAAATGCATGTACACACACACAGACACACATGCATGTACACACAGACACAGGAATGCACACACAAACACACACGCATGCGCACACACACAAGAATGCACACACAGACACAATTGCATGCACACACACACACACAAGAATGCACACACACAAACACAGACACAAATGCATGCACACACACAGGAATGCACACACAGACACAAATGCATGCACACACAGACACAAGAATGCACACAGACACAAATGCATGCACACACACACACACAAGAATGCACACACACAAACACAGACACAAATGCATGTACACACACAGGAATGCACACACAGACACAAATGCATGTACACACACAAACACACACAAGAATGCACACACACACACAAACGCATGTACACACACACAAACGCATGTACACACACACAAACGCACACAAGAATGCACACACAGGCACAAATGCATGTACATACACACAAACACACACAAGAATGCACACACAGACACAGGAATGCACACACAGACACAAATGCATGTACTCACACACAGGAATGCACACACACAAAAACACACAGGAATGCACACACAGACACAAATGCATGTACACACACACAGGAATGCACATAGACACAAATGCATGTACTCACACACGAAAACACACAGGAATGCACACACACACAAACACACAGACACGCATACTCTTCTCAGCTCTCCCCTCCCTGTGCTCCCCCCCCCCCGGCTCACTGACCTGGGTACTGGATGCGGAAGACATGGACGGTGCCGTTGCTCAGCGCCACGGCGAAGTGCCCATCCCTGGTGACGGTGGCCACCCGGGCTCTCTCGCTGCCGTGCCGGGCGGGGAGGAAGGGCCCCAGCGCCTCCCCGCCCGGCCTGAATGCCGTCACCTTGTACAGCTCCCGCAGGGCCACATACAAATGGCCCCCGTCGTCGGCGCAGACGGCCCCCGGCTGGCACCGCTCCTCGCCCAGCTCCGCCAGCAGCTGCCCACGGCCATCAAACGCCACCCCGCTGCACCGGTGCCAGTCCGAGGGGCCTCACCAGAACGCATCCACGCCAGCAGCTCGTGCATCGGCACACAGAGCAGTGCACGGTGGGTGGCTATCCCCCTGTGCCACCGGCCGCAGGGTCTTTTGGGAAGGGTTTGCAGGGTCCCATGGGCCTGCGCGGCACCACGAGGCGGGTTTCTCTGTCCCTTCGTTCCCTGGGAATCCGACTCGATCGCCAGCTGCTCTTCACCTGCAATGAGCGGGGCGGGGGAGAGACTGTGTGTGTGTGGGGAGAGACCGTGTGTGCGGGGGGACTGTGTGTGTTGGGGAAGAGCGAGTGTGGCAGGCTGTAAGTTCAGAGAGCTGCTGGAAGCAACCAGTCCTGAGGCAGGGGGAGGGGGACAGCCCCAACGTCAGCCCCCACTTCCCTCACTGGATCAACACAGCAGTCTCTCTCTCTCTCACACACACACACGCTGCTGCCTGCCTAGCTCTGTGTTAGGGGCACCAGAACAGGGGGGTTTCGAGGGCCCCACACTCTTTACCGGCTGTTAGGACAAAATGAGGGGCCATTGGGGGATACTAGTGGAGACCAGTTATGGTAATATAAGGAACAGCAGCGTTTACACGGGTGCTTTCTTGCTTTAAGTTTACCTCAAAAAGCTCTTGGCCTTTCACTGAGGTGGTTTTATTTGGTCACCAAAACAGGGCAGTTTTGTCACCAGAAGTGGCACTGAAGTGTGTACACCAGCCAAAAGCTGCTGACCAAGGGAGCGTAGGGTAAACACGCAATACCGATTTTCTTATCATGCTTTCTGATTGTCGACACATTTTTCCCCGACAATACGCTGCAGAATGAACAATCTACAACGATGTCACTAACCACAGACATACTCGAATCAAGAACGGCCATACTGGGGAAGACCAAAGGTCCATCCAGCCCAGTATCCTGTCTGCCAACACTGGCCAATGCCAGGTGTCCCAGAGGGAGTGAACCTAACAGGTAATGGTCAAGTGATCTCTCTCCTGCCATCCATCTCCACCCTCTGACAAACAGAGGCTAGGGACACCATTCCTTACCCATCCTGGCTAATAGCCATTCATGGACTTAGCCTTCATGAATTTATCCAGTTCTCTTTTCAACCCTGTTATAGACTTAGTCTTCACAACCTCCTCAGGCAAGGAGTTCCACAGGTTGACTGTACGCTGAGTGAAGAAGAACTTCCTTTTATTTGTTTTCCCATGAATTTCATTTGGTGGCCCCTAGTTCTTATATTATGAAAACAAGTGAATAACTTTTCCCTATTCACTTTCTCCACACCACTAATGATTTTATACACCTCTATCATATCCCCCCTTAGTCTCTTTTCCAAGCTGAAAAGTCCTAGCCTCTTTAATCTCTCCTCATATGGGACCCGTTCCAAACCCCTAATCATTTTAGTTGCCCTTTTCGGAACCTTTTCTACTGCCAGTATATCTTTTTGAGATGAGGGGCCACATCTGTACAAAGTATTCAAGATGCTGGCGTACCTTGGATTTACATAGAGGCAATATGATATTTTCTGTCTTATTCTTTATCCTTTTTTTAATGATTCCTAACATCCCATTTGCTTTTTTGACTGCCGCTGCACACTGCATGGACGTCTTCAGAGAACAGTCTATGATGACTCCAAGATCGTCTTCCTGATCAGCTGTAGCTAAATTAGTCCCCATCCTATTTTATGTACAGTTGGGGTTATTTTTCCCAATGTGTATTACTTTACATTTATCCACTTTAAATTTCATTTGCCATTTTGTTGCCCCATCGCTTAGTTTTGTGAGATCTTTTTGAAGTTCTTCACAGTCTGCTTTGGTCTTAACTATCTTGAACAGTTTAGTATCATCTGCAACCTTTGCTGCCTCACTTTTTACCCCTTTCTCTGGATCATTTATGAATAAGTTGAATAGGATTGGTCCTAGGACTGACCCTTGGGGAACAGCACTAGTTACCCCTCTCCATTCTGAAAATTTATCATTTATTCCTACCCTTTGTTTTAATATTTCAAAGGAGGACGAGGTAAAGAAGTAATGTAAATGCATAAAACACAACAGAAAACTAAGGTCTGGTCTACACTAAAGACATTTTTTCGGATAACTATATTGCTCAGGGGTGTGAAAAATCCACACAGCTGAGCAACACAGTTACACAGCCCTAACCCTCTGTGTAGATAGGGCTACAACAGCAGGAGAGTTTCTCCTGCCAACATAGCCACCACTACTTGCGGTGGCTGGACTACAAGTCCCACAGGAGAGCTCTCTCCCATTGGCTTATAGTGTCTGTAATACCAGTGCTAGAGAAGAGCAGCTACATCAGCTTTATTGCGTACCCATCGCATCAGACACAAACCCATAGAATGGGGGCTCAATATGCATGTATCCTGAAGTCTGAAATTGGAGCCTGACAAATTCATTGCCTTGTTGGTTACCATCATTTCTACAGCCTGAAAGTCCTTATTACCCAATCAGGCAGCCAGTTTGGGATCCACGGGGAAGGAATGTCCTATGAAGCACTCTCTCTTTGCATCCAAACAGGGAAGGATGACTGTTCTCAATCTAACCCTGGCATCCTTTGGAACTGTAATCAGCGACACTGCACTAGGAAGTGGAGTCGTACAAACAATTTTCCTTGGGTCATTGGTCACCAGAGCTTCCTTTACTGGGATGGAAACCAAGAATTGGGTGTGGACTCTTTCAACCCCAGTTCTTTCCAAATCCTTGGCCTTGGTGAACGTAAAATTTACACTTCTCTGAAGTAGAATCCTTTACAAAACCACTCAAAATCTCAGCAGTGTTAGTGAGGAATGGCTTCCCAAACCATGCCCAGCTTTTCTTTAATTCGGTAGCACAGGTCCAGGCAAGGGACTGGATACAGGGCTGGATCAGAATCTCCATTAGTTACCAGAGCTGGAGTTTCTATTCAAAAATAGCTATTTTTCTGAATCTATTACATTTTCAACACTGATTTCATTTTATACACATCTTCAACACCTACAAAGGATAAATTCAACAAAAAACCCACTTCTATTTCCTCAACATCTTCGTCATGAAGGGTTGCATTTCCCATACCATAGGATTAGCTAGGAGAGATCTTCTGTAGGGCCTAGGTTACAAGTGCTTTGGGAACCAAACACATGGGCATTTAGCCTAGTTCAAAATCACTTACCATTGAATTCTCTCCCCAGATCATCTGAGACAATATTGTCTTAAACAATTGAACTACACTGTGACCATATGCACTTCCTTCAATTAGTTGGGGTTCTGCTGTTCACCGTTTCCGAGTGGAGATTTTAAAGCACGGCTGTGTCTTTGTTAGCATGTCCAGTAAATTGGAGAGTTCTCTCTTATTGACAGAACTGCACTTGAACCTTCTCCATGTCATCATGGAGGGATGGGGAAAAAGCAAAGCTAAAGTGATAAATGAGGACTTTATCAAATGGTCATTTGTCTTAAATTCTCCAATAATTCTGGGCTACATCCTGTCAGAACTGAATACCCAATTGGGTGGCCAAAAAGCCTTCAGGAAAGATAGAAACCCACATCACAGAGAGAGAGAGAATAAACGACAATGAAAGTGTCAAGTGAAATTCCAGAGCAGGTTACATCGGATTATTCAGAATCAGAACAAGAGATTCTCCCATCACATTCTCTTCTGATCCATTCAAACCTGCTTCACTCAGCACTGTCTCAATGGTCAGTTATGTTATTTACAAAAATTTTAGTATCCTAGCATCCCCATAATGAGGGGAAAACAGCCACCTTGCCAGAAGTGGCTTTACCAATAGATGGAACCTGGGATTTAAACTCCAAATGATCACACTGTTTGGGATCCATTTGAATTCCCCTTCCAGGTCTTTGACACTTTCATCTCCAGTCATAGCAACTCTGATATAGGATTAAAGAAGTCAAAGCATCGTCTCCAAGTGCAGACAACAGAGAATGCTTCATCACTGGAGAGTGACAGCTCAGTGGTTTGAGCGTTGGCCTGCTAAACCCAGGGTTGTGAGTTCAATCCTTGAGGGAGCCATTTAGGGATCTGGGACAAAAATGGGAGTTTGGTCCTGCTTTGAGCAGGGGGTTGGACTAGATGACCTCCTGAGGTCCCTTCCAACCCTGATGTTCTATGATTCTATGATCACATGACACTTTGAGAAGTGGAGGGATAGAATGTGATGAAGATAAACTCTGCCTGGCTCAGACAGGAGGTAACAGTTCTGCAGTGATGGGGAAGGAGGGAATCTCTGAGAAACCCCGTCTCCTTCCAGTGTCACAGAAGCTGAAATTATACTTTTTTTTCCCGCCCCTGCTCCTCTTCATTTACATGTAATTTGAAAAGTTCCCAATATAACTGCTCCTCAGCACAACCCAGAGCAACGTGAGAACTGGCAATGATAGAGTCACCAATGATACAGATTTAACAATAACTTTGCAATAGGAGGAAGGGTATAAATGTGATGCTCCCTGGTTCCTGATAGGAAGGGCACACTCAAATTACTTATGGGACAATAGAAAGGACAAATGGGTCCACCACAAAAGAGGGCGAACTGCAAAAGGCAAAAATGGCCCACTCATATGGACAAGTTGAGGGATAATGGTACTGCAAACAACTCAAACGGCTTTAAAAGTTACTGTGTGGGGGAATCAGGAAAAGTATTAAAGGGAAAAAAAGTACGGATAGCCCTAGAGGTTTTTATGTGGTTGATCTCCCTTGCAGATTCTCTGATGGCTAACATGGGCTGAGTGCCGAGAGAAGGTATTCCCACACTCAGTGCATTCATAGGGCCTCTCCCCAGTGTGGATTCTCTGATGAACAGAAAGGGCTGATCTTTGAGTGAAGCTTTTCCCACACGCACTGCATTCGTAGGGCCTGTCCCCTGTGTGGATTCTCTGATGAACAGAAAGGGCTGATCTGTGAGTGAAGTTTTTCCCACACTCAGTGCATTCATAGGGCCTCTCCCCTGTGTGGATTGTTTGATGACTAATAAGGTGCGAGCTGCATTTGAAAGTTTTCCCACATTCACTGCATTCGTAGGGCCTCTCCCCTGTGTGGATTCTCTGATGAAGAGAAAGGGCAGATCTGTGAGTGAAGTTTTTCCCACACTCACTGCATTCATAGGGCCACTCTCCTGTGTGGACGCTCTGATGACTAATAAGGTGCGAGCTGCAATTGAAGGTTTTCCCACACTCACTGCATTCATAGGGCCTCTCCCCCGTGTGGATTCTCTGATGGTGAAAAAGGCGTGACCTGTGAGTGAAGCTTTTCCCACACTCCCTGCACTCATAGGGCCTCTCCCCTGTGTGGATTCTCTGATGAACAGAAAGGCCTGAGCTTCTAGTGAAGCATTTTCCACACTCAGGGCATTCATAGGGCCTCTCCCCGGTGTGGACTCTCTGATGGTTAAAAAGGCCTGATCTTTGAGTGAAGCTTTCCCCACACTCACAGCATTCGTAGGGCCTCTCCCCTGTGTGGATTCTCTGATGACTAATAAGGTGCGAGCTGCGATTGAAGCTTTCCCCACACTCACGGCATTCATAGGGCCTCTCCCCTGTGTGGATTCTCTGATGTTGAAAAAGGCCTGATCTTTGAGTGAAGCTTTTCCCACACTCCCTGCATTCATAGGGTCTCTCATCTGTGTGGGTTCTCTGATGTTTAGAAAGGTGTGAGCTGCTAGTGAAGCTTAACCCACACTCGCGGCATTCGTAGGGCTTCTCCCCTGTGTGGATTCTCCGATGAACAGAAAGGGCTGATCTGTGACTGAAGTTTTTCCCACAGTCACGGCATTCGTAGGGCCTCTCCCCTGTGTGGATTCTCTGATGAGTAATAAGGTGCGAGCTGCGATTGAAGGTTTTCCCACACTCCCGGCATTCATAGGGCCTCTCCCTTGTGTGGATTCTCTGATGTTGAAAAAGGCCTGATCTTTGAGTGAAGCTTTTCCCACACTCCCTGCACTCATAGGGCCTCTCCCCCGTGTGGGTTCTCTGATGTTTAGAAAGGTGTGAGCTGCTCATGAAGCTTTTCGCACACTCACTGCATTTGTAGGGCCTCTCCCCGGTGTGGATTCTCAGATGAACAGAAAGGCTTGATCTGTGAGTGAAGTTTTTCCCACACTCAGCGCATGTATTGCTCTTTCCCCTGAGGATTTCCTGCTGTGTTGTGGTTTCCTTGAGGCCCTTCTGAGTTCCCCAACAGGAAATAAATTTACCCACTTTCTCCCCTGGCTGGTTTCCTTGCTCTCTTTCTGGTCTGTGCTGAATCTCACAGGATTTTCCCTGCTCATGACTCCTGAACACATTCTGGTTTGGTCTTTGCGATAAGTCTCTGTGTTTATCCACTTGCTCAACATTTTCCTGCTGAGAATTCTGCTTCTCTTTCTCACATACCATTGCATCACCTGCTGTGGCAGAGACAGAAACCCCAAACAGGGATGGAAAGGGGAAGACCAAACCAAAAAGAGTGCTGAAGACAGGTCAAATAAAAATCAGGGACTGAACTCCCCCAAAATCTTCCCCCAAATAGAAGAGAGAAGGGGGATCAATTCAGCCTTCACATCCCATTCCAATTCTCAGGGGAAAGGGAGGAAGCTACTGCCTGGTGTCTGCTAGGATCTACAGAAAGCCATGAGCTATATTTACCCTGAGGATACAACCCCTGCTAGGGACAATAATGAAATGAGAGACCACCCAAGGGCTTTTTAGGACATCCCAGATGTCTCCTTGAAGCACTTAAAGATTCTGAGTTGGTTTAATGTTTCCTCACCTGTGTAGGGTGCTCTCAGGATCTCTTTTTCCTCCGAACCCTGGAGGTCTGGGACACATGGCTCTTCCCCTTGTTCCACCTGGGAGATCACATCAGGTTGGGAAACTGGAAACCCTGCTCAGATGAAAGAAAACAAAGGAGTTCAATTGATTTCATAAAAAACATTCTATTAATTTAACTCCAGTGCTTAGTGTGACCTGGTGTGCCATGGGCAGTCCTCACTGAAAATGCCAAGGTCAGGGGAGGCTGAAAAAGGGAGAGCAGATGCTCCTAAAACTGGTGATTAACACTGAAGTTAAATTCACCGACCAGTCACAAACAGTGCTTCCGATCACCCACACTGGTTATCGAGAAGCTGAAAAAAGAAATCACACAGCCCCCTTTATTGCATTCCAGTTCTCTGACTCCCAATCAACACCTAAGTCCAGTATAGTGAGAGGTTATTTAAAAACTCTGCGCAGATAGACAAAATGTTCTTCTGACCCCAAAGGGTCAGCCACAGTACCAGGTCACTATAGGTTTGGATCTTACCCAAATAACATGCTGCCAGCCAAACCTTTAGCATCTAAACTAAAGGTTTAAATGAAAGAAAGACAGAAAGAAGTTAAATGGAAAAGCAGTCAGATACATTCCAAAATGAATATATCAAGTTCTTAGCAGTATTGGTGAGTTGCTGGCTTGAAAGTCCATCTGGAACGCATCCACAGCTTGCATGGGTCATTCAGTCCTTTGTTCAGGCTTCAGTTTGTAGTGAAGTTGGTCCAGAGATAGGAAGAGGGATTGAAGACAAAATGGAGATGATACAGCTGCCTTTACATTCCTTTTGCCATGTGGCTTGTACTTCCTGTGTCCCAAACACAAGCTTTGCAGCACATGGCATGGAAAGGCCTTCGAGTTCTCAGTACACAGGCATACCCCTGCATGTCTTGGTGACTCAACAGGTGTATCCCCTTGGTCCTTTCCACGGGCTCATTGTACAGCTGATGACCCTGGATGGACCATCGAACAGGCTAGGCAGTGCTGAGGCCAATATGTCCAGGTGTGTCACCCAGAAACACTGCACAAATCTGGAAATACAGATATACCCTACATATCTATAACTCACAATACAAAGGTGATACAAACAGAACCAAAATTATCATACTTGAAAAATCATAACATTTTCACTTACACCTTACATGGCATATCTAGCACGATTCATTGCAATCTTATCATATTAGTGTTAATAATAAAATAACAACAACATAAAGTGTCTCAATTCCATACAGTGTCACACTCAGTAAACCAGTGAATTCCCAGGTCCTTTAAGATGCCAAACAATGCTTATGAGGGATTGAAATCCCCACATATCTGCTGGGAACACACACAGACAGACGCTGTGTCCGTCTGTACCCCTATGCTCACTCTTCTAGAAAATTATGACGAATTTTGTACACAATCTGGCTTGTGAGGTATCATTTGAAAACGCATAATCGACTGAATATTATCCTCCTGTTAAAATGTGTAGCAACAGTGAATGTAAAGTTATGAGATTTTACTGTGTGATATTACTGAAAAAGTTACAATTCTGGGGAACACCCACAGACCAGTTCCTCAGAGACAGCAAGGCAAACAGCTGGTCATATAGCCATTCTCCGGCTGTGGTAAGGTGTGAAGAAGACATTTACATTCCACCACAGGGACCACTTGAAGCTCATATCCATAACAGACAGCCTGTCACCATGACTCAGCTGAGAGCTGAAGTTGTTTCTAGTACAAAGGACTGAATTATAAAAACAGGTGAGGAAAATCCTTGAGACTCTCTCCCCCCCCTTTCCCTCTGCTCATGACAACTCCTGAAGAACTGAACTTGGGTGGCAGGGGTGAGTTAGGGGGAGTCCTGGCTGAAAGGAGAGTCAGCCTGTCTCAGCATATGGTTAGAGAAACATTTGCTTTGAATCCATTTTAGCTTGTTAACTTAGAAGTTAGTTTGTGTTTTATCTTGCATTTCTTTTGTAAACAATTCTGACTTTTATGCCTCATTACCTGTAGGTCACTTAAAATCTTTTTTTTTTTTTTGGTAGTTAATCTTGTTTTATAGTTTTATCTAACCAGTGTGTTTGGATTAAAGTGTGTTGGAAACTCCATTTGGGATAACAAGGCTGGGGCATGTCATTTTCCACTGATGAAATGACAGACTTCATATGAGCTTGCGTTGTTCAGTAGAGGGCTGGACAGTGAAAGATGCACATTTCTGGAGGAAAGTCTGGGACCAGAGAATTTTCTGGGGTTCTCCGGTGCTGCACTGTAATTTGAGAGTCACTGTCTATCAGCACTCAATACTGTGTAGCTGGGAGCGAGATACATGCTGGAGACTGTTTGTGATGAAGCGGAACTGTTCTTAATGTTTCCTCTGAATATTGTGGGGGTGCCTCAGTTTCCCCTATGCAGTTCTTAAGTATCTAGGGGGTGGGATAAGGATGTATCGTTGCAGAGCCCTAGAGGGCAGGTATGTGCAGGGGTCTGGACACAGAGAATGGCCAACACCCTGTTTCCTGGCAACTGATGGCCTGGGCCCTTCTCTCTGCAAGGTGAGAGCTAAAGGGTTGGAGAACAAAGGAATCAGGTGATTTCCTGGCCCGGAAAGGGACAAAGCCCAGAGGAGGAGGGGCTGGAGGGGGAGGGAGTTTGGGGCTGGAGGGGGACATGGAGGGAAGTACAGATGTGGTTCTCTGGCTCACTGCCCCTCAAAATGGGCCCAGCTACAAGCTCTGTTTTAGACTATGTTCCTGTCATGTAATAAACCTCTGTTTTACTGGCTGTCTGAGAGTCATGTCTGGCTGCAAAGTTGGGGTGCAGGACCCTCTGGCTTCCCCAGGACCCTGCCTGGGCGGACTTGCTGTGGGAAGCGCACGGAGGGGCAGAGGATGCTGAATGCTCCCAGGTCAGACCCAGGAAGGTGGAAGCTGTGTCCTGAAGACAGTCTGCTCACAGAAAGGAGACTTCCCCAGAGTCCTGACTGGCTTCGTGGGGAGCAGTTCCAGAGCATTACCCAGGGACTCCGTGACAGTGTTAACTGCCCAGGAGTGGCTGTTCTCACAGTAAAGCAGTGTAAAAGGCACCCCAACTTGGGGAACTGAGGGGACACAGCAGTTCACCAGTCCAGATTGTACTGTGGTTAACGTCACAGACACTCAATTTCAAAGAGTCTCCTAAAACACACAGAAAGTAAATCCATGTCCCAGAAATTGAAGACTCCAGACAGACGGCAAGTCTCCCTGGCACTGCTTCTTGCTGACACAGAGGTCCAGAGATAATGAAAAAGTCCTGGGGAAGCTGGGAACAGTAAGCATGGGCTGGTGGGGTTCAGTGGAGAAAGGGAACAGGAAGGGCAGGGATATTACTGAATGCAGGATCTCAGCAGTCCTAGATGTCAGGATAGCACATATTACAGCCCATTGGAAAACATAATCCCAACTATACATACAAAATAATGGGGTCTAAATTAGCTGTTACCACTCAAGAGAGGGATCTTGGAGTCACTGTGGATAGTTCTCTGAAAACATCCACTCAGTGTGCAGCGGCAGTCAAAAAGTGAACAGAATGCTGGAAATCATTAAGAAAGCGATAGATAATAAGACAGAAAATATCATATTGCCTCTATATAAATCCATGGTACGCGCACATCTCAAATACTGTGTGCAGATGTGGTCGCCCCATCTCAAAAAAGATCTATTGGAATTGGAAAAGGTTCAGAAAAGGGTAAAAAAATGATTGGGGTGTGGAACAGCTTCTGTATGAGGAGCGATGAAAAAGATAGGGACTTTTCAGCTTAAAAAGGGACAAATGGGGGATATGAGAGAGGTCTATAAAATCATGACGGGTGTGGAGAAAGTAAACAAGGAAGTGTTATTTACTCCTTCTCATAAGACAAGGACTAGGAATCACCCAATGAAATTAATAGGCAGCAGGTTTAAACAACACACAGTCAACCTGTGGAACTATTTGCTGTAGGATGTCATGAAGGCCAAGACAAGGGTTCAAAAAAAGAACATGATAAACTCTAGAAGACAGGTCCATCAATGGCTATTAGCCAGGACAGACAGGGATGGTGTCCCTAACATCTCTTTGCCATTAGCTGGGAATGGGCGACAGGGGATGGATCACTTGATGATCACCTGTTCTGTTCATTCCCTCTGGGGCACCTGGTGCTGGCCCCCTGTCGGAAGACAGGATACTGGGCTAGCCGGACCTTTGGTCTGACCCAGTATGGCAGGATTTATATGCTAGGGAATCCATATATATATATATTATTTATATGCTAGGGAGTCCAGTGCAATGGGAAGGAGTAGGAAAATCCCTGGCTGTGGAGAACACTGGGAAATTAGGAGCAATAATTCAGAAGCAACAGACTCTAATTAGACTGGAAAAGCAGAATGTGAAAAATGAGAATTGGGGTCATGTGACTTTGCAATGAGGGACTAAAAAATCTAAGATGCCTGCAGAGAAGAGAGATTGTGGCTTTTACACATGGCGATTGGGGGAGAGGGGGAAAGACTCTCCATGTATCAAGAAGCTTCACTACCAACCTAAGCCATTTTCACACGCTGGGGTACAATCCAGATCAGTGAGGAGTTGTGTCATCTGTAATCCTGGGTGAGAGTCAATGTTCTGCTGCTGGAGCTCCCCTCTCTGGATACCCTCCGCCAGCATTCAAGGATGCATTGAGTGTCTGCGTGATCAGTAACCCTGGACCAGCAGCTCTGACTCCAGCAGCCTGCTTGTTTCACCCCAAGCACATTCTGGTCTGGGTGGAGTAGGCTCAGGGTTTCAGAGAAGGCCAGAGGTCGGAAGCTTCTGTTCATTATGCTGAACCTAACCCCCCGTTTTACTTGAGTAAACAGGAGATCTTAGACACCGTGTGATACTGCTCCTGTGCTGTGCTCCCAAAGTGTTCTGCAGCAGGGGAGGGTTGCTGGTCGTGTGTGTGTCACTGGCATGTTGGGGTGATGCTGAAATAGGACACAGCAGAGGTGCATTGTGGGGGTGGCCTAAACCGTATCTCTTCATTTCCCCTTCCAAGAAATGAGGGGACAGGAATCCTTACCCAGCGAGGTCACATTCTCATAGTTCTCCTGCATGACGTCTCTGCAGAGGGCTCTCTGAGCGGGGTCCAGCAGAGCCCACTCTTCCCTGGTGAAATACACAGCCACCTCCTCGAAGGTCACCGGCCCCTGAAAGAGCAAGAGTCCCACACTCAGTACCTGCTGCCCCACTCACAGCCCCACTAGTCGTGGGGGAGAGCAGCCAATCAAATTGGAGCTCTGGGAGGCTCGCTGTCAAAAGAGTTCCAACCCCCCACAAGGCTCCGAGCATCCAGGAAACACCAGGGTGAGGGGACGAAGAGAGAGTCCCTCCTCTCTCCCAGCTGATCCATCACACACCTACTCGCCACAGACTGATACGGGAGATGGAGCCCTTAGCAGGGTCCAGGGAGAGCTCCCTGGTAGGAAGCCCAACACCCCGCTCATTGTGAGGAGCTGGATATGAGGAAGGGGTATCTCCCCTAAGTCTGACTGGTGGGTGCCCCCAACATATGTCTCAGCAGCCACTGGTTAGTCGGGTCAGGCTCCAACGCTATGAGTCTGGTCAGTTTTCCCAGCTCCATGTAGGCGAGTTATTTTCTGTTTCACAAATCAGGGCATTTCCACCTCTGAACCTCATGGGTCTGTTCCTAGAATCTAGGCCACTTATTAAACTCCCCCCAGCAGCTTTGCCACCCTCTCTCCTCCTCGCTTTCTCCACCATGGGCATTTCCTGCCCCACTCCAACCTCCAAACCAGACGGTGCAAACCTTCCCATCTCCAGTGTATTTGCTGTCCCTCTCCCTCCTTCAGGAACCCACCAGGAACCCCCCGATAATCCCTTCATGACCTGGCTCCTCTGCAGTCATTTCTCTCCCCTGTCCCACGGGAGGATGGGATGAGCTGGAGCGAAACATGGACGTCATTCTGCAGCCTGGCTGGGTGAGAAGGGACATTCTGGACGTTTCAGAACAGGCTTTAGTTAATTTCACATCACGATTCCCCCAGGCCCTTTCCCTGCAGACAGACATACCTGCTGCAAAAATGCTTGATCACTTTATTACAGTGTAGACCTGGCCCCTCTTGCCAGGCTAAGCCCACAGAGAATTTTTTAACCTCCCTTCCCTCACCCCGTAACAAAGTCTCTGAACACAATGCTAGAAAAGAGCAGAACCAAAGGAGTCACTGTGGGGGATTCCCTCGGACATGGACCCCAGGGCAGCCACACCCCAGCGGGGGAATATGGAGTCAGGAACTGGCTTTTCCTCTTTCTGATCCTTCCCTGGGCAGAATCACTTTCCAGTGAACAAGAGATGCTGCAATACATATGTCTGGCTGGACTAGAAAGCTGGAAATCTCTCTCCCCACTCATTTCTACCACTGCCCCTTTCAGTCTCTCCTTCCCCTGCCCTCTCTCCCTGCCCCTCTGGCTGAGAAAGTCCCATTCCTGGGTTCTTTGCTCTTCCATGCTGGATTTACTCCTGGCAATTGCTAATGGGAGGAGAAATGAGGAGGGGCTGTTTGTGGAGAGTCAATTTCATGCCAGTTCCCAGCACTTTCCCTGCGGTCTTTCAGTTACCTGGAGTCCGTGGCTGACAATTTAGTATTAACGGGCCCAGGACTGCCCTACGGTGCTAGTACCGGCTGGAGAAAGGCATCACCTGGGCCAGACAGAGAAGAAGCTTTAACATCACTTCCCAGCACAGAACCCCCGCTAGGGGAGAAGCAGCTCTGAAGCCTGGTCTCCCAGATCAAAATGGAGGCTGCAGCGTGTGACCCAGGGAGCTGAACCCCAATATCCTGAGCAGAGAGGGACAGAGCGTTTGAGCAGCCTTCCCTCCTTTAGCTCTATGGGGAGAGCAGCGAATGAGAGCACCTACTCACAGGGAGAATTGCTCATCTCATTTGGCCCACTGTCCATCTGGAGTCACTCCTTGTCTTTCCATGCAGTGACTCTGGAGTAACAATGGTCTCAATGAAACCAGATTTCAGAAACAGCGAGTCCAGAATACTGTGGAAGAGATCATTGTGTGGCAATGCTAACCCCCTTCCCACCTCCCTCACCCCACAGATCCAGGACAAGGACTCAGGGAACGAATTTTCCCCACAGAATCGGAAGTTCCTGCAGTTTTCAAGAGAGGAGAAAAGCAAAATCTGTGTTTGATAAGTGGATAGAAAGTTACCACAGTGACTGGGCATGGCTGAGAAATGACAGGCAGTGCTTGGAGCCAGGATTCTGACACAAGCTGATCAGGGAAAAGGAGCATGGTTAGTAGCAGCCCCCACAGCCAGGGTCCCCCAGACACCCCCCAGTACCAAGAGCCCAGCCCCCCCTGCCAGGATGCCACCAGATATTCCCAGGGACCCAGCCCCCAGAGTCCATGACCAGGTACCCCAGATGCCCCTCAGGGCCCCAGCAGCCAGGGAACCCCCACCAGACCTTCACTGCAAGCCTCAGAATCCCAAAGGGTTCCCTCACCAAGAGCCCCCAGCAGCCAGGGGACCCCACCCCAAAGGGACCCCCCCACTGGGAACTCAGCCTCTCACTGCTTGCCTGGGATTCCCCCACTGCCTGCTAGGACCCCTGCCTGTCCTCCATCAGGATCTGCCATGCCGTTTGCCTAGGACCCCCTCCTCCTCCCAGCGGGACCACCTGATGCTTTACAGCGGGACCCCTCACGCTGTTTGCCTGGCATCCCCTGACCTAGCACTGGAGATTCCACCCTCCCACCTCTGTGTACTGGGCATGGCAACGATCCCAGGAGCCAGCGGGTGAAGCTCAGACATAGCCCTTGGCACAGCACCAGGCACCATCTAACCCCCTGCCCCAACTCCCCAAGAGTCGCCCACCCCCGCTGTTTTGTGGCCAACAGGCCTCCTGCAACACCCACCTCCAGGACCCATAGCCTTAGCGCTGGACACATCAGAACTACCTCCTGAAACCCCAAACCTCCAGAACCCACCAACCTGACTAGGGTACCCCCTGCCCAGTCACCCAGAGGCCTCCCACTACCACAATGCCCCTTCAGCTCCAGCTGCAATCTCCCCACACAGACACGCATTCCCCCCACCCCCCGAACAATGTTAGCTCATAGAATATCAGGGTTGGAAGGGACCTCAGGAGGTCATCTAGTCCAACCCCCTGCTCAAAGCAGGACCAATCCCCAACTAAATCATCCCAGCCAGGGCTTTGTCAAGCCTGACCTTAAAAACTTCGAAGGAAGGGGATTCCACCACCTCCCTAGGTAACCCATTCCAGTGCTTCACCACCCTCCTAGGGAAAAAGTTTTTCCTAATATCCAAACTAAACCTCCCCCACTGCAACTTGAGACCATTACTCCTTGTTCTGTCATCTGCTACCACTGAGAACAGTCTAGAACCATCCTCTCTGGAATCCCCTTTCAGGTAGTTGAAAGCAGCTATCAAATCCCCCCTCATTCTTCTCTTCTGCAGACTAAACAATCCCAGCTCCCTCAGCCTCTCCTCATAAGTCATGTGATCCAGACCCCTAATCATTTTTGTTGCCCTCTGCTGGACTCTCTCCAATTTTTCCACATCCTTCTTGTAGTGTGGGGCCCAAAACTGGACGCAGTACTCCAGAGGAGGCCTCACCAATGTCGAATAGAGGAGAACGATCACGTCCCTCGATCTACTGGCAATGCCCCTACTTATACACCCCAAAATGCCATTGGCCTTCTTGGCAACAAGGGCACACTGTTGACTCATATCCAGCTTCTGGTCCACTGTCACCCCTAGCTCCTTTACTGCAGAACTGCTGCCGAGCCGTTCGGTCCCTAGTCTGTAGCAGTGCATTGGATTCTTCTGTCCTAAGTGCAGGACTCTGCACTTGTCTTTTTTGAACCTCATCAGATTTCTATTGCCCCAATCCTCTAATTTGTCTAGGTCCCCCTGTATCCTATCCCTGCCCTCCAGCATATCTACCTCTCCTCCCAGTTTAGTGTCATCTGCAAACTTGTTGAGGGTGCAATCCACACCATCCTCCAGATCATTAATGAAGATATTGAACAAAACCAGCTCCAGGTCCGACCCTTGGGGCACTGCGCTTGATACCGGCTGCCAACTGGACATGGAGCCGTTAATCACTATCCGTTGATGTAGCCAGCTTTCTATCCATCTTATAGTCCATTCATCCAGCCAATACTTCTTTATCTTTCTGCCAAGAATACTGTGGGAGACCATATCAAAAGCTTTGCTAAAGTCAAGGAACACCACGTCCACTGCTTTCCCCTCACCCACAGAGCCAGTTATCTCATCATAGAAGGCAATTAGATTAGTCAAGCATGACTTGCCCTTGGTGAATCCATGCTGACTGTTCTGATCACTTTCCTCTCCTCTAAGTGCTTCAGAATTGATTCCTTGAGGACCTGCTCCATGATTTTTCCAGGGACCGAGGTGAGGCTGACTGGCCTGTAATTCATAGAATCATAGAATATGAGGGTTGGAAGGGACATCAGGAGGTCATCTAGTCCAACCCCATGCTCAAAGCAGGACCAATCCCCAATTTTTGCCCCAGATCCCTCAATGGCCCCCTCAAGGATTGAACTCACAACCCTGGGTTTAGCAGGCCAATGCCCAAACCACTGTGCTTTCCCTCCCCCCAGGGCCTCCTTCTTCCCTTTTTAAAGATGGGCACTACATAGTCACAGTGTGTGACAAGTGGATAGGATGTCATCACTGCCCACTGCTGGCCATTCACACAGGCAGAAGGAGCCCTGGGGGATGCTTCTTTAACAGGGTAATGGAAGGCATGGAGGGCCAAAATAGGTAAGAAATTTCCATGCCCTGTCACTAGCAAATAATAGCCACCAGGGATCCACCCCAGAAGTGGCTACATCTTAGCACTGTGGGAAGCAACCTCTCACAGAGACCATTTGTCTTGGGGTTTGGGATACTTCTGAACCCACGCTGCACTCCGAATCACCTCCTCATCTGGTGCCAGCTGGAGAAAAGAAAAGGGTCCAGCCAACTCTCCTACCAGCAGCTGATCCCCCAAACAGGGGGAGGCCTCTGGCTTTGATGTGTATTAAATATGTGGCTGGTCTCTTTCATCGGCAAACATTTAGCAGACGTAAAGTGGGGAACAAACGATTCTCAAAGAAGGGGGGATGATCATCACTGGGCAATTTAACCCCCAGGTTGGAGAACGACTCAAGGCAACAGGTTCCCTCCAAGGAAGAAGAAGTTGCTGGGATTTAGGAACATGTGGAAGAGCCCCAAACCCAAGAGGATTTTTAATTGACATTTGATAATGACGTAGAAAGAGGCAAAACCTGAGATAGGAGATCAATGTTCAGAAATGAATGAGAAAAAGGGTGGAAATCGGAGGGATTTTGAATCCATTTTTGTAAATTAGAGAGAGGAAAGTGGAAAATCAGAGAGATTTTATATCAGTTGTTGATATGAGGTAAAACTGGAGCGTGTTTCACATGAATATTTGATAAATGAATAGAGAGAATATGGGCAACATTGGCAAGCATTTTATATCCATGTTCAAGAATCTGGCAAAAGATGTAAATCTGAGATTTTCTTAGTATTTTATAATTAGAGAGACAGGGTGAAATCTCAGGGCATATTCAATTAGAACTAGACAACTAGACAAAAGTAGGGAAAATGTTTAGGGTATTTTATATGGATCCTTGAGATTTTCAGAAAAAAGTGTCAAACTATGCAATTGAGAACATGAGAGAAAAACACCAAGATCGGAGGGGATTTTATATTGCAATTAAATAATTAGAGGGAAAAGGGGGACTGTTTAAAGGGATTTTATATGAGTGTCCAATACATAAACAGAAAGTGATGGTCCCTCCCCACCATTCACGGGGGCAGCAGGGAGCCCTCTGAGGAGCTGATTGAAGAGGGCAAAGGAGGGGGAGCTGGAGGGCTCCCTGGGTGTGGCAGATCGGGGGCAGCAAGTGGGACTGGGAACCCAGGGTCTGGGGCAGTGCCCATGGGGGACACTTGCTCCTCCCTTCCCCGCCCTGGTAGAGAACCGGCATCTCCTCCCACCCCCACTCCAGGGGCAGCCAGGTTTTGAAGAATGACTCCGGGCAACAATTTCCCACCTAAACAAGGACAAATCACTGCAGATAAAAGGGGTGAGAACCCCCCCCCCCATGGGAGGAGATTTTAAACGGACATTTGAGAATTAGGGAGAGACCGGGGGGGATGATGAGACCCGAGAGCGGATCATTTGAGGGGAAAGGGGGGGAATCGCCCCGGAGTTTGCAGCCACGCGTGAGATGCTGAGAGAGAAAAGGGGACGAGCCGGAGGGAATTTGTATCGGGGCTGAGAGGCGAGTGGCACAAACAGGGACAGGATCCAATTATCTCCCCCCCTTCCCCCGCGGGAATTTCCTGGCTGCACAGAGACAGTTCAACCCCCCCCGACCTTCCCCCCCCGCAAATCCGGCTTCTCCCCCCCCCCCGCCCGACACTCACCAGGGGACCCCCCCCCGCCGGGCCCCAGTCTCTGCCCCCCCCCCCATCCCAGCGGGGCCGGGGGCAGATCCTGGCGGCGGCTCCGCCGGGGCTGAGGCAGCCCCGAGGCTTCTCCCCGGTTCCCGGGGGCAGAGAGTCGCTTCCCCCCCCCCCGGGGGTCTCTCACTCACCGGGGGGCTCCGGCTGCGGGCGGGGGCGGGCAGAGCCCGGGGGGCTGGTCCCGGCTGGAGAAACCCCCCCCCCGGCCGGGCACGGAGGGGTTAATGACGGGCCCCCCCAGCACAGACCCGGGGGGGGAGGGGGAGGGACAGCAGCTGCTCAGCCGCGGCTCCCGGGTCCTACGGAGGCAGCAGCGGAAGTGACGTTGTTCTTCAGGGAGGATGAGCAGGGCTCCCACAGAGCATGCGCAGTGACAGCTGCTGCACCTCTCCCTCACCTGGGCTGGAGACGGTAGAAGCCCCCCCCCCAGCAGGCTGGGAGAGGCAGTTTCTGAGTTCCCAGGAGCGGAAGTGACGTTGGGCAGGGGGGGAGGAGGAACCCGGCTGTGAAGGCGCGCGCGGCGCTGCGGCTCTGCCTGGCTGGTGCGGGGCCGCTGGAGCCTCTCGCGGCCTCGGAGGAGGGTTTTGTGTCTCCCGGCTCTGGGCATGCGCAGGGGGCGAGTCGGGCATGCGCAGAGGCAGAGCTCACCTGCGGGGCCGGGCTGGGCCAAAGGGTCTGTGCCGGGGAGACCTTCATCCACCCCCCGGGCCCCGCTCCCGCCGGGGCCGCCCCGGGCTCCGCCCGCCCCGCCGCGGAGCTGCAGCCTCCAGGTACCGGAGCGAGCCCCGGGGCCGGGCGGTGACGCTGCCCCAGTGTCCGGGGGGGGGGGGACCAGCCCCCCCGGGGTCCCTGCGTGGGGCCGGGCGGGGGGGAGACCTGGGGAAAGGGGCGGAGGGAAAATGTCGGCGCAGCCCGGACATGGCCGGGGGGGGGGAAGAGCCGGGGCCCCCCGAGGGGCGGGGAGGGAAAGGGAGGGGCTGAGATCCCCTCGGATTTACCGCCCCCCCCCGCTCCCGCCCTGCCCCCTTTCTCTCCCGGCAGCAGCCCGGGTGACCCCCCCCCCTTCCCCCACCTCCCTGAGACGGGCTCTGCCCCCCCCCCGGACCCCGTTTCCTCCCCACTTCGCCCGTGGCCAGTTCAAATCTCCGCCTGGGGGGGGGGGTGTCCCCCCCACTTTACCTGCAGTGACTTGTCCCGGTTTAGGGGGGAGTCGTTCCCCGGAGTGATTTCTGAAACGGGCAGAGGGGGGCAGAGCCCCGGGACAGGGGCTGGGCTGGGCTGGGCTGGGGGGGCCCAGGAAGGGGAGGGAGGAACAAGCTAGCTCAGGGGTTTGAGCATTGGCCTGCTAAACCCAGGGTTGTGAGTTCAATCCTTGAGGGGGCTGTTTAGGGCTCTGGGGCCAAAACTGGGGCTTGGTCCTGCTTTGAGCCGGGGGTGGGACTAGATGACCTCCTGAGGTCCCTTCCAACCCTGATAGTCTATGTTTCAACCCCCAACCTTGTTGTGGTCACTTAAGGGCAGGGGCTAGGGTGTCCCCTCTCCGGGGACGCTTCCCTGCCCCGCTGATCATTACATGCAGTTGAAAGCAAATAATGTGTTCAACCAAAATCAATTTTTAAAAATAAGGAAAAAATAGGAAAGGTTAAAGGAAAACACATCACCCCACTCCGTGGAATGGGGACATCACAACCAGTGTATCTGGAGTGCCAGGCAAGTTCAGTCTGTTCCTCCAAAGTCCGAGGCTCCGTCTCAGGCCCTGGCCGTGCTGCAGGGATGCTGCGGCTCGGACACTCGCTCTGGCGGTGGCCACACGCTCTCAGGCTCTAGGTGGCAGGACCCTTCTTCCCAGCATCGCCACCGCCCTCCCCCCCCCCCAGTCTGACCTGCAAGGCCTCTTGGCTGGGGGCATCTCCCTACGCCGGGCCCGCTGCCCAAGGTCCCCCTCAGTGCACCCAGCTCCACCACTGTGACACAGCTCCAGTTCCACTCTTCCTTACCGCTGCTGCTGCTCTGCCTCCAGCTCCCTGGGCTGCTTCTCTGGCCCCCCTGGCTCTGGTTCCTGCAGCTCGGCTCCCAGGACAGGTCTGCTCTGCTCCCAGAACTGATTTGCTTCATGGGCTGCTTTCCTGGCCCCTCTGGCTCTGGCACAGCTCTGCTCCCCAGCCCAGCTCAGGACCCTGCTTTCTCCTTAGCTTGGCCCCACTCTGTCTGACCCAGGCAATTCCAGCTCACACGGAGGATGGGAACCCCAGGCCTCCTGACTAGCCTGGCCCCCCTGTCACTCAGGCTGACCTAGAGCATTGGCCTTTCCCCATTGTTCCAGAGGACTGTCAGTCTCAGGGTCCTGATTTCCCATCGACCCTTCCCCTTTCTTTTGGTACTGGGAGCTAGCTAACCAAAACACCCCCACTGAGTTTTAGTAAGGGGACTACAGTCGCCTTACATATGAAAACTTAAAGTTGTAAGAGACAACCATCTGAAACCCAGTAATACTACAGTACTTTGTTCTGTGACTGCAGAGGTATTAACAGAGCATTGAACATGAAATGATCTTTAACAATATGTTCTCACTACTTAAAGAATTCCATTCCACCTTGGTTTAATAGAGGGACCTCTGATTGACCTGGTGTTGCAGGTCCCCATAGTGCAATCTATATTTGCTTCTCCCTTGTCAGTGTAGCTTTTATGAGTCAGTGAGTTTTGCACACAGATGCAGGAATATGGACTTGAGCATCCAAAAGTTCTGTAGCCACTGTTCATCAGCCCAAACCTTCATTATTGCAGAAGATTTTTGCCCTTGTGTGATGAAGTGGGACTGTTCTTGATGTTTCCTCCGAGTGGTGTGGGGGTGGCTCGGTTTCCCCTGGGCAGTTCTTGGGTGTCTAGGTGGTGGGGTAAGGGTGTATGATCATTGCAGAGCCCTAGAGGGCAGGTGTGTGCAGGAGTCTGGACACAGAGAATGGCCGACACCCTGTTTCTTGGCAACTGATGGCCTGGGCCCTTCCCCCCTGCAAGGTGAGAGCTAAAGGGTTGGAGAACAAAGGAATCAGGTGACCTCCTGGCCTGGGAAAGGGACAAAGCCCAGAGGAGGAGGGGCTGGAGGGAGTTTCAGTTTGGGGCTGGCTGGGACATGGAGTGAAGGGCAGACGGGGTTGTCTGGCTCACTGCCCCCCAAAATGGACCCAGCTGAGGGGTCCCGTTCTCTGCACCTGCAAGCTCTGTGTTAGACCATGTTCCTGTCATCTAATAAACCTTCTGTTTTACTGGCTGGCTGAGAGTCCCGTCTGACTGCGAAGTTGGGGTGCAGGACCCTCTGGCTTCCCCAGGAGCCCCACCTGAGTGGACTCGCTGTGGGAAACGCACGGAGGGGCAGAGGATGCTGAATGCTCCGAGGTCAGACCCAGGAAGGTGGAAGCAGTGTGAGCTGTGTGTCCTGAAGACAGGCTGCTCACAGAAAGGCGACTGCCCCAGAGTCCTGACTGGCTTCATGGGGAGCAGTTCCAGAGCATCGCCCAGGGACTCCGTGACACCTTGGGAAGGATGTAAGATGACACAATATTAATACACACACTGAATATTTGTGAGTCAACTTCTACACACAAGCAATGATGTGTGAACATGGGACACTAAGGGCTGGATTAACAGTCAAAATAAATGCAGCAAAAGGCAATCCTCATTGCTGGATCAAATGCAAAGGAATTGTTGAAAACAGGACAGGAAATCAGTTATACTGGAAGTCATATGACCAAACAAAATAAACTTGTGCTATTAAAAGAAAAAGAAAGGTAGAATTAAAAACTCCTAATTACAAATCAAAGTACAAAAACCATACCAAGTGCTATAATAGAAACACAGATGGAATTCCTAAAACCAATAACTACTTAATTTTTTTTGATGAGCATTAGCTATTAAAATAAGAAATACAGAGCACCATGACATGCATTGCACAATGATAATACAGATAAATGACAAAGTGTTCAGAGTAATAGAAATAACATTTTTAAAGGAGCAAAACTATAATTAAAATGGATTACAAGGAAGAGAGCACAATTCAGGGAATCACCGCAGCAAATAAGACAAATTTGTGAACAGTTATGAGACTTCATGTAGACATACAATGATAACGATAATACCCAAAATGTGTTTCACAGAGTTTGAGGGAACGGAGGTAATTTAGTTCACTCTACCAAGTCTCTGTAGCACTAAAGTAGCACCAGGGACAGCAAGTTTTTATATTTTTTGGCAGCGTCCAGAACAGGTCCTTTGCTGTGGGAGGGGGTTGGGGGTCAGTCCTGGGTTTACAATGGTGCCAATGGCTCTGTGGCACCAGACCCACACTGGGAAGGGGCCCATTATGGACCCCTCTAACCAATCCACACAGCCGGATCTGGCCCCTCACCTCCCATTGGGGCTGGCTATTGTGGATGGGGGGAGGGGGTCAGGGTCTGGGAGAGAAGGTCTCTAGAGGCTCTGGGGGGGTGCTCAGAAGTGGGGAAGGTTTGCATGTTTTTGGGGAGTGGGGGGCACTGGGGAGATTTGTGTGTGTTGGGGGGCTGTGCAGTGGGGGAGATCTGTGTGTTGGGGGGCTGTGCAGTGGGGGAGATCTATGTGTGTTGGGGGGCTGTGCAGTGGGGGAGATCTATGTGTGTCAGGGTGCTGGGAAGTGGGGGTGGTCTGTGCGGTTGTGGCAGTGCTGGGGCTGTGTGGGGCGGGGCACTGGGCCGTGAGGGGATCTGGGGGGGTGCTTCTGGGGGGGGGGCTGCAGCACTGGGATAAGATAGGTCTGAGCACGGACAGTCCAGGGATGGGGACCCCAGGAACCGGCCCCCTGCTCCGGGGCTGACATGCCGCGTCCTGGGAGGGGAACTAAAAACGCCCCCGCCCCGCCCCATAGCTGCGAGCACAGCAGCGGGCTCATCCCACGGGGTAACCATGGCCCCCTCTCCCCCTCCGGAAACGGGGCCTTTGTCCCCGCACCCCCCGACTTTTCCCCTTCAGCCCCTCTCCTGCCGCTCCCCACAGTAGCTTGATCCTCCCCCCGGCCAGTAAATTTCTGCCCCTGACACCCGCCCCCCATCCCTTGTGACCCCTCCGAGGAGCAGGCGGCCGCGCGCCAGGACAAGCGAGGACAGAGAGCGGGCCGGGGCGGCGGCGAGGGTCACTGCGCATGCGCAGTTCGGGAGAGCCGAGCCAGCGTGGGGCGGGGCCAGCAGCGGAAGGGGCGGGGCCTGTGTCGCTGCTGGGTGGTCGCGCGCTCTCCGGGCAGCAGGTGCTGGGGGGCGCTGTGGAGCTAGGGGCCTTGTTCCAGGCGGTGCAACTCCCCCTCCCCCGCTCGGCTGGCCGCGGGGCCCGCCCGTACCTGGGCTGGAGAGGCCGGAGGCGCCGCCCCGGGGCAGGCTGGGAGGTGTAGTTCCTGAGTCTCCCGGGAGTGGGAGTGGAAGTGACGTGGGGAGGGGGAGGGGGGAAGAACCGCGCTGCGGCTCTGCCTGGCTCGTGCGGTGCCGTTGGAGCCTCTGCCGGAGGCGGAGGAGGGGTTGGTGTCGCCTGGCTCTGGGCATGCGCAGATCGGGGGGGGGGGAAGAGAGTTGGGCATGCGCAGAGGCAGAGCTCACCCGTGGCTGCGGGGCCGAAGGGTCTGTGCGGGGGAGACCTTCGTTCACTTCCCCCCCCCCCCCCCCCCGGGCCCAGCCTGGGCCCCGCTCCCGCCCTGGGGCCGCCCCGCTGCGGAGCTGCAGCCTCCAGGTACCGGAGCGAGCCCCGGGGCCGGGCGGTGACGCTGCCCCAGTGTCCGGGGGGGGGGGACCAGCCCCCCGGGGTCCCTGCGTGGGGCCGGGCGGGGGGAGACCTGGGGAAAGGGGCGGGGGGAAAATGTCGGCGCAGCCCGGACATGGCCGGGGGGGGAGAGGAAGCGGGGGGGCTGAGATCCCCTCGGATTTCCCGCTGCCCCCCCCCGGGGCTCCCCCCGCTCCCGCCCTGCCCCCTTTCCCTCCCGGCAGCGACGACCCCCCCCTTCCCCCACCTCCCTGAGACGGGCTCTGCCCCCCCCCCCGGACCCCGTTTCCTCCCCACTTCGCCCGTGGCCAGTTCAAATCTCAGCGTTGGGGTGGGGGGCGGTCCCCCCCATTTTACCTGCAGTGACTTGTCCCGGTTTAGGGGGGAATCGTTCCCCGGAGTGATTTCTGAAACGGGCAGAGGGGGGCAGAGCCCCGGGACAGGGACACGGCTGGGCTGGGCTGGGGGGGCCGCGCTCTGCTGGCCACAGGGCCTGGAAAGGCCCAGAAATTGGAGGGAGGAGCAAGTGCCCCCCCCCCCCCCCATGGAGACGGCCCAGTCCTCAGTTTCCCAGCCCCTGCTACTTCCCCTCCCCCACCCTTCCCAACCCAGCAGCCCCCCCCCCCACCTGCTAGTCATGTTCCCAGACCCCACTGCCAGCCCCTCCCCACAGCCAGTGAGATCAGGTCCCCCAGTGAGTCGGGCACTGCACAGACCCTGACCAAGTTTGGGGCACTCGTTGTGCCAGGAACTGCGGAGACCCGCTCAGAGAGCAGGGACCTTGTTGTGCCAGGGGCTACAGTGACCCTGTCTGAGCTCTGGGCCCCTGTTGTGCCAGGCCCTGCCTCAACACCCAGTGAAATCGGGCTCCCATTGTGCCAGATGCTGCAGAGATGGCAAACAAAATCAGGGACCTTGTTGATCCTGGAACTGCTGAGACCCCAACTGAGATCTGGCTCCTGTTCTGCCAGGTGCTTCAGAGACCCCAACAGAGGCCAGACCCCACCGTTGTGACAGGTGCTGTGGAGACCCCAATTGAGATATGCACTCTTGTTGCGCTGGGCATTGCAGAGACCCCAACTGACATCAGGCCCCCCCATTTTCCCAGGTAAAACTGAGACCTGGACTGAGATCACAGCCCCCCTTGTGCCAGGCAGCGCACGACTGCGGCCCAGATTGCTGCCTCCATTGTGCTGGGCACTTCAGAGACCTCCATTGAGACCTGTGTCCCCGTTGGGCCTGGGACTGAACTGACCCCCGACCAAGATCACACCCCACCACTGTACTTAGAATCATAGAATATCAGGGTTGGAAGGGACCCCAGAAGGTCATGTAGTCCAACCCCCTGCTCAAAGCAGGACCAATTCCCAGTTAAATCATCCCAGCCAGGGCTTTGTCAAGCCTGACCTTAAAAACCTCTAAGGAAGGAGATTCTACCACCTCCCTAGGTAACTCATTCCAGTGTTTCACCACCCTCTTAGTGAAAAAGTTTTTCCTAATATCCAATCTAAACCTCCCCCACTGCAACTTGAGACCATTACTCCTCGTTCTGTCATCTGCTACCATTGAGAACAGCCTAGAGCCGTCCTCTTTGGAACCCCCTTTCAGGTAGTTGAAAGCAGCTATCAAATCCCCCCTCATTCTTCTCTTCTGCAGGCTAAACAATCCCAGTTCCCTCAGCCTCTCCTCATAAGTCATGTGTTCCAGTCCCCTAATCATTTTTGTTGCCCTTCACTGGACTCTCTCCAATTTATCCACATCCTTCTTGAAGTGTGGGGCCCAAAACTGGACACAGTACTCCAGATGAGGCCTCACCAATGTCGAATAGAGGGGAACGATCACGTCCCTCGATCTGCTCGCTATGCCCCTACTTATACATCCCAAAATGCCATTGGCCTTCTTGGCAACAAGGGCACACTGCTGACTCATGTCCAGCTTCTCGTCCACTATGCAGTGCCACAGTACTTGGCACTGCATAGACCCTGCCAGAGACCCTACCCCCACATTTTGCCAGATGCTGCAGGGACCGCAAGCAAAATCAGGGATCCTGTAACGCCGGGAGATGCAGAGCCCTCCACTAAGATCAGGCCCCCTGTTGTGCAGGGCTCTGCATAGACACTGACAAAGATCAGGGTCCCCATTGTGACAGTGCTGAACAGACACCAAGGGTATCTCTACACTGCCATTATAAACCCACTCAGGCTCACAAGGCTCAGGAAAGGGGCTGTTTAATTGCAGTGTAGATGTCTGGGCTCGGGTTGGAGCCAGGCTGTAGGACCCTGCAAGGTGGGAGGGTGCCAGACCAAGCCGGAACATCTACACCACAATTAAACAGCCCCGGAGCCTGAGCTGTGTGAGCACAACTCAGGGGGCAAGGGCCAGCCACCGGTGTCTAACTGCAGTGTAGACATGCCCACAGTGACAGAGAGTCCTTGCCACAAAAAGCTCAAAGGCTAAATAGGCAATTGGTGAGTGGCTACTCTCCTTTTTACAGATGGGGAAAATGAAGCTCAGAGAGCTGAAGTAATTTGCTCAAGTTTGCTTGGAAAATTTGGGGCAAAACTGGGAACTGAACCCAGATTGTTTGATTCTTGCTTCTCCTCTTAACCCCAAGCTCAACTTGTGTGTGTACAGCTTTGTTTTGGTCTTTGTTTGCATCTCGTTGGCTTCCAAGAGCTGTTGTGGAATTTCCTTCATTGGAGGTTTTTAAGACCACGTTAGAGGTACACCAGTCTGGGAATGTCTAGGGATACTTAGTCCTGCCTCATCACAGGAGGCTTGAGTAGACGACCTCTCAAGATCCCTTCCATGCCTACATTGAAATAATTCTGTTTTGTGCTTTCATGTTCTATGCTGAACTGTTTTGCATCATGCCATTTGGAACTGTGATCGCACCATGCTGTATTGCATGATTTTATGGTGCATTGTTTTGCCTCAGCTTGTTTGGTGTCTGTGTTGTGTTGGTTTGAGTTGAGCTCTTTTCCACTGTGTACTTTTGTCCTAGGGTGTGTTAGTTTGCCTTGTGTTGCTTTCTTCTTCTTTGTATTGTGTCATCTTATGGTGTGGAGTGTAGGTTTTTGTTTTTCTGAATTGCCTGACATTATGTTGTGGTGGGATTTTTTTCTGTATGTTGTGTTTTATAAGAGGAGGCCTGGGATTGCTTCAAGTCAAAGCTGCAGAAGCTATCAGAATCCTGCATCCCAAGAAAGGGGAAAAAATTCATAGGCAGGAGTTGTAGACCAAGCTGGATGAGCAACCATCTCAGAGGTGATTAAGAAAAAGCAGAAAGCATACAGGGAGTGGAAGATGGGAGGGATCAGCAAGGAAAGCTACCTTATTGAGGTCAGAACATGTAGGGATAAAGTGAGAGAGGCTGAAAGTCAAATAGAATTGGACCTTGCAAAGGGAATTAAAACCAATAGTAAAAGATTCTATAGCCATATAAATAAGAAGAAAACAAAGAAAGAAGAAGTGGGACCACTAAACACTGAGGATGGAGTGGAAGTTAAGGATAATCTAGGCATGGCCCAATATCTAAACAAATACTTTGCCTCAGTCTTTAATGAGGCTAATGAGGAGCTTAGGGATAATGGTAGGATGATAAAGGGGAACGAGGATATGGAGGTAGTTATTACCATATCTGAGGTAGAAGCGAAACTCAAATAGCTGAATGGGACTAAATCGGGTGGCCCAGATAATCTTCATCCAAGAATATTAAACGAATTGGCACATGAAATTGCAAGCCCATTAGCAAGAATTTTTAATGAATGAATCTGTAAACTCAGGGGTTGTACCGTATGACTGGAGAATTGCTAACATAGTTCCTATTTTTCAGAAAGGTAAAAAAAGTGATCCGGGTAACGATAGGCCTGTTAGTTTGACATCTGTAGTACGTGAGGTCTTGGAAAAAATTTTGAAGGAGAAAGTAGATAAGGACATTGAGGTCAATGGTAAATGGGACAAAATACAACATGGTTTTACAAAAGGTAGATCATGTCAGACCAACCTGATCTCCTTCTTTGAGAAAGTAACGGATTTTTTAGACAAAGGAAACGCAGTGGATCTAATTTCCCTAAATTTCAGTAAGGCGTTTGATACAGTGCCACATGGGGAATTATTAGTTAAATTGGAAAAGATGGGGATCAATATGAAAATTGAAAGGTGGATGGATAAGGAATTGGTTAAAGGGGAGACTACAGCGGGTCCTACTGAAAGATGAACTGTCAGGCTGGAGGGAGGTTACCAGTGGAGTTCCTCAAGGATCAGTTTTGGGACCAATCTTATTTAATCTTTTTATCACTGAGCTCAGCACAAAAAGTGGGAGTGTGCTAATAAAGTTTGCGGATGATACAAAGCTGAGAGGTATTGCCAATTTAGAGAAGGACCAGGATATCATACAGGAGGATCTGGGTGACCTTGTAAACTGGAGTAATAATATTAGGATGAAATTTAATAGTGAGAAGTGTAAGGTTATGCGCTTAGGAATTAATAACAAGAATTTTAGTTATAAGCTGGGGAAGCATCAATTAGAAGTAACGGAGGAGGAGAAGGACCTTGGAGTATTGGTTGACCACAGGATGACTATGAGCCGTCAATGTGATATGGCCGTGAAAAAAGCTAATGTGGTCTTGGGATGCATCAGGAGAGGTATTTCCAGTAGGGATAAGGAGGTTTTAGTACTGTTATACAAGGCACTGGTGAGACCTCATCTGGAATACTGTGTGCCGTTCTGGTCTCCCATGGTTAAGAAGGATAAATTGAAACTGGAACAAATACAGAGATGGGCTCCTAGGATGATCCGAGGAATGAAAAAATCTGTCTTATGAAAGGATACTCAAGGAGCTTGCCTTGTTTAGCCTAACTAAAAGAAGGCTGAGGGGAGATACGATTGCTCTCTATAAATATATCAGAGGGATAAATACCAGAGAGGGAGAGGAATTATTTAAGCTCAGTACCAATGTGGACACAAGAACAAATGGATATAAACTGGCCATCAGGAAGTTTAGACTTGAAATTAGGCAAAGGTTTCTAACCATCAGAGGAGTGAAGTTCTGGAACAGCCTTCCAAGGGAAGCAGGGGGGGCAAAAGACATATCTGGCTTCAAGACTAAGCTTGATACGTTTATGGAGGAGATGATATGATGGGATAGCCTAATTTTGGCAATTAATTGATCTTCGACTATTAGCGGTAGATATAACCAATGGCCTGTGATGGGATGTTAGATGGGGTGGGATCTGAGTTAGTACAGAGAATTCTTTCCTGGATATCTGGCTGGTGAGTCTTGCCCACATGCTCAGGGTTTAGCTGATTGCCATATTTGAGGTCAGGAAGGAATTTTCCTCCAGGGCAGATTGGCAGAGGCCCTGGGGCTTTTTCGCCTTCTTCTGCAGTGTGGGGCACAGGTCACTTGCTGGAGGATTCTCTGCACCTTGAAGTCTTTAAACCATGATTTGAGGACTTCAATAGCTCAGACATAAGTTAGGGGGTTGTTAGAGGAATGGGTGGGTGAGATTCTGTGGCCTGAGTTGAGCAGGAGGGGGGTGGTCAGGGTCTGATCAGGGGGCGGAAATTGACTGGTCAAGGGGGTCAAGCAGCTGGAGGCAGGATTAGGAGAGGGGCTGAGAGGTAAAATCAGGGCTGGGGGGAGGAGCGGGAGTTAAGCTCCTGGTGAGGCACTGGCAGAGAGTGTCCCCTTTGGTGTGGGGGAAGGTGTCAAGAATGGAAGGGAGGGGAGGGGAGAAGCAGGAGTTGCAGGGAGGGGAAGGTCATTGGGGCGGGAAGAGAGGGGTTGAACTGTGTCTGTGCAGCTTGGAAATTCCCAGGGGAGAAGTGGTGGGCAGGGGAAGGGGGGAGGTGAGTTAATTGGATCCTTTCCCTGTTTGTGCCACTTCCTCCCACATACAAATTCTCTCTCAAGTTTTTCCCCTTTTCTCTCTCATTATCACCTGTGGCTATAAAATCCAGGAAGATTTGCCCCCAAATGATCAGCTCTCTAATCTCCCCCCATTTTGTCCTGTTTGCTCCATATTTCTCAAATGTCAATTTAAAATCTCTCTGATGTGGCAGGTTTTCCCACCCGTTTTATCTGCAGCGATTTGTCCTTGTGTAGGTGGGAAATTGTTGCCCTGAGTCATTCCCCAAAACCTGGCTGCCCATGGAGTGGGGATGGGATGAGATGCCCGTTCTCTGCAAGGGCAGGGAAGGGAGTTGCACATGTCCCCCGATGGAGACTGCCCGGACCCCGTTTCCCAATCCCACCTGCTGCCCCCAAACTCCCAACACAGTTGCCCCCAGCCCTCAGTTGCCAGTCACCTGTCCATCCCCTGCTGCAACCCCCTTCCTTTGTCCAGGGAGCCTTCCAGCTCCCTCTCCCTTGCCCTCTTAAAGCAGCTCCTGAAAGGGATCCCTTCTGCCCATGTGAATGGTGGCAGTGGGAGGAACCATCACTTTGTGTTTATGTATTGGACTGTCATATAAAATCCAGTCAAACAGTCCCCCTTTTCCCTTTAGTTATTTAATAGCAATATAAAATCCCCTCAGATCTTGGTGTTTTTCTCTCATGTTATCAAATACGTAGTTTGTGACACGTTTTCTCTGCAAATCTCAAAGATTGTTATAAAATACCCTAAACATTTGCCCCACTTCTCTCTAGTTGTCTATTTCTAATTTAATATGAGGGGTTGCTTCCCAATGTGTTAAGATGTAGCCGCCTCTGGGGTGGATCCATAGTGGCCATTATTTGCTGGTGGCAGGGCATGGAAATTTCTTACCTGTTTTGGCCCTCCAGGCCTTCCATTCTCCTGTTAAAGAAGCATCCCCCAGGGCTCCCTCTGCCTGTCTGAATGGCCAGCAGGGGGCGGTGATAACTTTCTATCCACTTATCAAACACTGTGAGGTAACACTGTTGGGGGGGGGGGCGGGATTGCAGCTGGAGCTGAAGAGGGAGGCCTCTGGGTGACTGGGCAGGGGTTACCCTAGTCAGGTTGGTGGGTTCTGGAGGTTTGGGGTTTCAGGGGATGGTTCTGATGTGCCCAGCCCTGAGGCTATGGGTCCTGGAGGTGGGTATCACTGGGGGCCTGTTGGCTGCAGAAGAGTGGGGGTCTCTTGGGGAAGCTGGGCAGTGGGTTAGAGGGTGCCTGGTGCTGTGCCAGGGGCTCTGTCTGGGCTTCCCCTGCAGACTCCTGGGATCACTGTCATGCCCAGTGCACAGAGTGAGGGGACAAGGGAGAAAGGCGGTTAAAAATCTCTCTGTGGGCTTAGCCTGGCAGGAGGGACCAGGTCTGCGCTGTAATAAAGAGATCAAGCATTTTTCCAACATGGCAGAATCTAGGGTGTCTGTCTGCAGGGAAAGGGCCTGGGGGAATTCTGATGTGAAATTAACGGAAGCCTGTTCTGAAACCCCCACAATTGCCCTTCTCACCCTCCCAGGCTGCAGAATGAGGTGCATGTTTCTCTCCAGCTCATCCCATCCTCTCATGGAACAGGGAAGAGAAATGGCTGCAGAGGAGCTAGTTCAGGTAGGGATTATCGGGGGGTTGCTGGTGGGCTCCTGCAGGAGTAAGAGGGACAGCAAATTTGCCGGAGATGGGAAGGTTTGCACCATCTGGTTTGGAGGTTGGAGCGGAGCAGGAAATGCACAGGGTGGAGAAAGGGAGGAGGACAGGGGGTGGCAAAGCTGCTGGGAGTTGTTTAATAAGTGGCCTAGATTCTAGGAACAGACCCATGAGGTTCGGAGGTGGAAATGCCCTGATTTGTGAAACAGAAAATAACCCACCTAGATGGAGCTAGGAAAACTGGCTCATAGTGCTGGAGCCTGATCCAACTAACCAGCGAGTGCTGTGAGATATGAAGGGGGCACCCACCTGTCAGGCATATTGGAGCTGCCCCTCCCTTCATATCCAGCTCCTCACAATGAGAAGGGTATTGGGCTTCCGACCAGGAAGCTCTCCCTGGACCCTGCTAAGGGCTCCATCTCCTGTATCAGTCTGTGTCTAGTAGGTGTGTGATGGATCTGCTGGGAGAGAGGAGGGGCTCTCTCTTCATCCCCTCACCCTGGTGTTTCCTGGATGCTCTGAGCGGGGTGGGGGTGGGACTCTGTTGACTGCAATGCACCTAGAGCTCCATTTGATTGGCTCCTCTCCCCCACAAATAGTGGGGCTGTGAGTGGGGAAACAGGTACCGAGTGTTGGACTCTTGCTCTTTCAGGGGCCGGTGACCTTCGAGGAGGTGGCTGTGTATTTCACCAGGGAAGAGTGGGCTCTGCTGGACCCCATTCAGAGAGCCCTCTACAGGGATGTCATGCAGGAGAACTATGAGAATGTGACCACACTGGGTAAGGATTCCTGTCCCCTCTGTTCTTGGAAGGGGAACTGAAGAGATGAGGTTCATACCATCCCTACAATGCCATCTCTACTCTGTCCTGTTTCAGCATCACCCCAATATGCCAGTGAGACACACACGACCAGAGACCCTCCCCTGCTGCAGAACACTTTGGGAACAGAGCACAGGAGCAGTATCGCAGAGTCAAATATCTCTTGTTCGCTCAAGTAAAACTGGGGGTTAGGTCTGGCATAACTGTTCCATACCCCTAATCATTTTTGTTGCCCTTTTCTGAACCTTTTCCAATTCCATGAGGTTTTGGGGGTGGCAGGCATAAATATGCAAGCAAGAATCAGGCTAGGGGTAATGAGGTTAGCTCAATCAGGGAGGATGAGGCCCTCTTCTAGCAGTTGAGGTGTGAACACCAAGAGAGGAGAAACTGGTTTTGTCGTTGGGTAGCCATTCACAGTCTTTGTTTAATCCTGAGCTGATGGTGTCAAATTTGCAAATGAACTGAAGCTCAGCAGTTTCTCTTTGAAGTCTGGTCCTGAAGTTTTTTTGCTGCAGAATGGCTACCTTTAAATCTGCTATTGAGTGTCCAGGGAGGTTGAAGTGTTCTCCTACACGTTTTTATATTTTGCCATTCCTAATAGCTGATTTGTGTCCATTTATCCTTTTACACAGAGACTGTCCAGTTTGGCTGATGTACATAGCAGAGGGGCATTGCTGGCACATGATGGTGTATATAACATTGGTGGACATGCAGGTGAATGAGCCGGTGACGGTGTGGCTGATCTGGTTAGGTCCTGTGATGGTGTCGCTGGTGTAGATATGTGGGCAGAGTTGGCATCGAGGTTTGTTGCATGGATTGGTTCCTGAGTTAGATTTACTATGGTGCGGTGTGTCGTTGATGGTGAGAATATGCTTCAGGTTCGCGGGTTGTCTGTGGGCAAGGACTGGCCTGCCTCCCAAGGCCTGTGAAAGTAAGGGATTGTTTTCCAGGATGGGTTGTAGATCACTGATGATGTGTTGGAGAGGTTTTAGCTGAGGACTGTATGTGATGGCCAGTGGAGTTCTGTTGGTTTCTTTCTTGGGCTTGTCTTGCAGCAGGAGGCTTCTGGGTACACGTCTGGCTCTGTTGATCTGTTTCCTTATTTCCTCGTGTGGGTATAGTTTTGAGAATGCTTGGTGAAGATCTTGTAGGTGTTGGTCTCTGTCTGAGGGGTTGGAGCAAATGCGGTTGTACGTCAGCGCTTGGCTATAGACAGTGGATCGTGTGGTGTGTCCGGGATGGAAGCTGGAGGCATAAAGGTAGGCATAGCAGTCAGTGGGTTTTTGGTATAGGGTGGTGTTAATGTGACAGTCACTTATTTGCACCGTGGTGTCTAGGAAGTGGACCTCCCTTGTAGATTGGTCCAGGCTGAGGCTGATGGTGGGGTGGAAGCTGTTGAAATCATAGAATCATAGAATATCAGGGTTGGAAGGGACCCCAGAAGGTCATCTAGTCCAACCCCCTGCTTGAAGCAGGACCAATTCCCAGTTAAATCATCCCAGCCAGAGCTTTGTCAAGCCTGACCTTAAAAAGCTCTAAGGAAGGAGATTCTACCACCTCCCTAGGTAACGCATTCCAGTGTTTCACCACCCTCTTAGTGAAAAAGTTTTTCCTAATATCCAATCTAAACCTCCCCCACTGCAACTTGAGACCATTACTCCTCGTTCTGTCATCTGCTACCATTGAGAACAGTCTAGAGCCATCCTCTTTGGAACCCCCTTTCAGGTAGTTGAAAGCAGCTATCAGATCCCCCCTCATTCTTCTCTTCTGCAGGCTAAACAATCCCAGCTCCCTCAGCCTCTCCTCATAAGTCATGTGTTCCAGTCCCCTAATCATTTTTGTTGCCCTTCGCTGGACTCTCTCCAATTTATCCACATCCTTCTTGAAGTGTGGGGTCCAAAACTGGACACAGTACTCCAGATGAGGCCTCACCAATGTCGAATAGAGGGGAACGATCACGTCCCTCGATCTGCTCGCTATGCCCCTACTTATACATCCTAAAATGCCATTGGCCTTCTTGGCAACAAGGGCACACTGCTGACTCATATCCAGCTTCTCGTCCACTGTCACCCCTAGGTCCTTTTCCGCAGAACTGCTGCCTAGCCATTCGGTCCCTAGTCTGTAGCTGTGCATTGGGTTCTTCCATCCTAAGTGCAGGACCCTGCACTTATCCTTGTTGAACCTCATCAGATTTCTTTTGGCCCAATCCTCCAATTTGTCTAGGTCCTTCTGTATCCTATCCCTCCCCTCCAGCGTATCTACAACTCCTCCCAGTTTAGTATCATCCGCAAATTTGCTGAGAGTGCAATCCACACCATCCTCCAGATCATTTATGAAGATATTGAACAAAACCGGCCCCAGGACCGACCCTTGGGGCACTCCACTTGATACCGGCTGCCAACTAGACATGGAGCCATTGATCACTACCCGTTGAGCCCGACAATCTAGCCAGCTTTCTACCCACCTTAGAGTGCATTCATCCAGCCCATACTTCCTTAACTTGCTGACAAGAATACTGTGGGAGACCGTGTCAAAAGCTTTGCTAAAGTCAAGAAACAATACATCCACTGCTTTCCCTTCATCCACAGAACCAGTAATCTCATCATAAAAGGCGATTAGATTAGTCAGGCATGACCTTCCCTTGGTGAATCCATGCTGGCTGTTCCTGATCACTTTCCTCTCATGCAAGTGCTTCAGGATTGATTCTTTGAGGACCTGCTCCATGATTTTTCCAGGGACTGAGGTGAGGCTGACTGGCCTGTAGTTCCCAGGATCCTCCTTCTTCCCTTTTTTAAAGATTGGCACTACATTAGCCTTTTTCCAGTCATCCGGGACTTCCCCGGTTCGCCACGAGTTTTCAAAGATAATGGCCAATGGCTCTGCAATCACAGCCGCCAATTCCTTCAGCACTCTCGGATGCAACTCGTCCGGCCCCATGGACTTGTGCACGTCCAGCTTTTCGACATAGTCCCTAACCACCTCTATCTCCACAGAGGGCTGGCCATCTCTTCCCCATTTTGTGATGCCCAGCGCAGCAGTCTGGGAGCTGACCTTGTTAGTGAAAACAGAGGCAAAAAAAGCATTGAGTACATTAGCTTTTTCCACATCCTCTGTCACTAGGTTGCCTCCCTCATTCAGTAAGGGGCCCACAGTTTCCTTGACTTTCTTATTGTTGCCAACATACCTGAAGAAACCCTTCTTGTTACTCTTGACATCTCTGGCTAGCTGCAGCTCCAGGTGCGATTTGGCCCTCCTGATATCATTCCTACATGCCCGAGCAATATTTTTATACTCTTCCCTGGTCATATGTCCAACCTTCCACTTCTTGTAAGCTTCTTTTTTATGTTTAAGATCCGCTAGGATTTCACCATTAAGCCAAGCTGGTCGCCTGCCATATTTACTATTCTTTCGACTCATCGGGATGGTTTGTCCCTGTAACCTCAACAAGGATTCCTTGAAATACAGCCAGCTCTCCTGGACTCCTTTCCCCTTCAAGTTAATCCCCCAGGGGATCCTGGCCATCCATTCCCTGAGGCAGTCGAAGTCTGCTTTCCTGAAGTCCAGGGTCCGTATCCTGCTGCTTACCTTTCTTCCCTGCGTCAGGATCCTGAACTCAACCAACTCATGGTCACTGCCTCCCAGATTCCCATCCACTTTTGCTTCCCCCACTAATTCTACTCGGTTTGTGAGCAGCAGGTCAAGAAAAGCGCCCCCCCTAGTTGGCTCCTCTAGCACTCATGGTGGAGTTCTTCCAGGGTTTCCTTTTCATGGGTCCAGATGATGAAGATGTCATCAATGTAACGTAGGTAGAGAAGGGGCGTGAGTGGATGAGAGCTGAGGAAGCGATGTTCCAGGTCAGCCATAAAAATGTTGGCATATTGTGGGGCCGTGCGGGTACCCATAGCGGAGCCACTGGTCTGGAGGAATATATTGTTACCAAATTTGAAATAATTGTGCGTGAGGATAAAGTTACAGAGCTCAGCAACCAGTTGTGCTGTGGCATCATCAGGGATACTGTTCCTGACAGCTAGTATTCCATCTGTGTGTGGGATGTTTGTGTAGGGAGCCTCTACGTCCATGGTGGCTAGGATGGTGTTTTTTAGAAGATCACCAGTGCATTGTAAGTTTTCTCAGGAAATCAGTGGTGAAATTGAGATAGCTAGGAGTGCTGGTGGCGTAGGGTCTGAGTAGAGTGTCCACATATCCGGACAGTCCTTCAGTGAGAATGCCAATGCCCGAGATGATGGGGCGTCCAGGGTTTCCGGGTTTGAGGATCTTGGGTAGTAGATAGAATAACCCTGGTTGGGGCTCTAAGGGTATGTTGATTTGTTCCTGTGTTAGCGTAGGGAGTGTCCTGAGTAGATGGTGCAGTTTCTTAGTGTATTCCTCAGTGGGATCTGAGGAAAGTGGCCTGTAGAATTTGGTATTGGAGAGTTGTCTAGCAGCCTCCTTTTGGTAGTCAGATCTGTTCATGTGACAACAGCACCTCCTTTATCAGCCTCTTTGATTATAATGTCAGGGTTGTTTCTAACGCTGTGGATGGCATTGCATTCTGCACGACTTAGATTATGAGGCAAGCGGTGTTGTTTTTCCACAATTTCTGCCTGTGCACATCGACGGAAGCATTCTATGTATAGATCCAGACTATCATTTCGACCCTCAGGAGGAGTCCTTGTGGAGTTCTTCTTGTGCTGTTGGTGGGAGGGTATCTGTGTATCAGTGAGCTGTTCAGTGTTATCTTGAAAGTATTCTTTGAGTCGGAGACGGCGAAAGTAGGCTTTCAGATCACCGCAGAACTGTATCATGTTTGTGGGGGTGGCAGGGCAGAAAGAGAGTCCCTGAGATAGGACAGACTCTTCCGCCGGGCTGAGTGTGTAGCTGGATAGATTGACAATATTGCTGGGTGAGTTAGGGATACCACTGTTATGGCCCCATGCAGCAGGTAGGATTTTAGACAACTTACAGTCCTTTTTCCTTTGTAGAGAGGGGACGTGTGTAATGTAGATCTCCTGCCTTATTTTAATAAAGTCTGTTTGTATGGAAGGTTGGTTATTTATGAGAGTCTCCAGGTTGGAGAGCTCTTTTTGGATGTTTTCCTGTTTGCTGTATAGGATGCTGATCAGGTGGTTCCTCAGTTTCTTTGATAGAGTATGGCATAATCTCTCACTGTGGTCTGTGTGGTATGTAGATTTGGTATGATGTCCATCCGTTTGCTTTTGGAAAGAAAGATGATATCTGTCTGTACTTGTGCAAGTTTCTTCATGAGGTTGATGGATTTCCACTTCATACGGCTAAATGCAGTGCCTTGCATGGTGTCAAGTATCAGAGGGGTAGCCATGTTAGTCTCGATCTGTAAAAGCAGGAGAGAGTCCTGTGGCACCTTATAGATGGCTTAAGGTAAGAGAGACAAGGATTCTTTTAACAACATAATTCTTTTGGCGTGTTGTAGGTATCTGAAAACTGTGACCTTAATGATTTTTTTAAAAATATCCTGTTACTAATTAATACATGGTAGATAATTAAGCAGCATCCATGGTAAAGTTCTTCCAGTTTTATTTGTTTGGCCTTTCAATTAGAATTGGATTCCAGACAAGTGATTTCCATTAAGTTTTAGAATTTGTTTAGGGAGAGGTATTGGAAACCAGTAAGGCCTGATCTTTGCTATCTGATATTGTTCCGGCTTGACTCGGAAGTAGCAAAGCACTAGGTGTGGTGCTAGGTGTTTTGTAGGATGAAGCCCTTTTTTACAAGCTCTTTGAAGCAGGAATCTGTCTGCAAACTCCAAAGCCATGTGTTAATGTGCTCCAGGGCTTCTACTCTGAAGTTTTTGAGTTGGTGACACACACACACAATGTGAAAACAGGAGAACTTGGCCTGTTTCTACAGGGCTCTGTTGCACTTGCACAGCGTGGGTCCTAACCACTCATTTAAAATACCCATCACCAGCCAGCTGATGTTTTACTTCCCTTCATATTTTCAGTGTTGTCATTTGTTTGTTTGGGGTTTTGTTTGCTGTTTGTGTTGCTTTATTACTTATTTTTACTGTTCCGTGTGTGCAGTATTCATCCAATTAAGAATTGACATCCCATAGAAATGGTATAAGCCTGAGTGAATACCTTCTGCTCTCCTTTCCAGTATCAGACAATATTGTATTAACATTTGCAATGAGACCATGACTATTTCTAGTTGACTCATAGATTTGTTTAGTATCTTAAAGCTGGGCTGTGTGCGCAGATAATATGCACGCAAGAGGGATAGTTTGGGGAACTGCAAAAGTGGGTAGCATGCTAGTGTTTTGGCAGATGCTTCATTTTTTGAGAGCAGCTTTCCCTGAAGATTTAGTGGTCTATGGTAGGAGGAGGTTATTAAATTGGGCCTCTGGTGCATATTTTTAATACTTTTGCTTAATGCCCAAGACTGTGTTTTATTTCTATAGCTGTTTTCAGTAGGCCACATTTTGGTGTGTTTACTAGCTTGAGTTGTTAGAAAGGATGATAAAATACATGTACTCCAAGGGCAGTGTCAATTTTCTTTTTATTTGATTTCATATTAAATACACATCTTAAGCAGTGCACCTTGATAATTATCCCTTGTTTTAATATTCTTTCTTCTTCTTCCATACCTAGGAGCAGTTTAAAAAATATATATCATATCTAGGGTTTTTGTTTGTACTGGTGGCTCACATCCAACCATTACCTCAATATTGGTGGAGCACATAACAAAATTCATTCCGCACATGGATGGAAAAAATTAGAGGGAACATTGGTGACGACTCCCTCTTGGGTGGATGGGCCAGTCCTGGGGCCCATTACCTCTCAGTGATTGATTTTTCCATGCCAAGTCCATAAAGTAGATTTTCAATATAAATGCTTTGTTCCTTACAAACAACACATATGTTGACCTCTTAGTCATTATGAGTCTTAATCAGTAATGAGCTTTTTGTAAATGCCTCTGTCACAGAGTCACCGGGTCAATGCTCTGGAACTACTCTGTATGAAGCCAGTCAGGACTCTGGGGGTGCCTCCTCTCTCTGAGCAGACTGTCTCCAGGTCAGGAGCTTACACAGCTTCGACCTTCCTGAGTCTGACCTCGAAGCATTGAGCATCCCCTTCCACACCATGGGCTTCCTGCAGTGAGTCCACCAGGACGGGGCTCCTGGGGAAGCCAGAGAGCCCTACACCCCAACTCCGCAGTCAGGCGTGACTCTCAGCCAGCTGGTAAAACAGAAGGAACAGAGCTTGCTATCACAGAAATCAGTAAAAACAACAAGGAGTCCGGTCAAATAAATCTGTTAGTCTTTAAAGTACCACAGGACTCCTTGTTGTTTTTGTGGCTACAGACTAATACGGCTACCCCCTGATACTTGTCACAGAAATCAGTGACTTTCAGCCAAGTCCATCTTGGGAGTCCTCGGCCAGACGCCCTGGACTCCCCCTCTTCCAGTTCCCCCCATGCAGACTGCCCACTTCCAGCGACCAGACCCCCGACACCCCCCTGTTGCTCCTCCTCCGGCTCTTTGTCTTGCTTCCCAGGCAAAAGGTGTCACCTGGTCACACCCCTCTCCTGGGTCTCAGGTTACGTAAAGTGCAGGCAGGTGGGAAGCTTCACCTGCCCCGAGGGCCTCAGCAAAAATCAAGGACCCAATTCCCACCACAGAAGTATTGGTGCAGTTCACTGGGAAACTGAGGTACACACAGGATTAGTATAGGACAGTAAGACTCACATGCAACATAAGATGATTAATAAATCCCCACTTTATCACAGCCTCGCATGCTCTCCCCTATGGATAAATACCCTCCCAAGAGATGTTTGGTGTGATGGGTTTGTCAGGTCTCAGGTGAGAGCTGTTGGCAAAGACCAAGTGACCCTTTGCCAAGGGATCTCTGTGTCACTGTCTGCCCTCCGTAGGCCAGGGAGAAGACAACTTTCTGTCAATGGCCTTCAGGACGGGGGCTGAGTTCTCTGCAGTGCCCCTTGTCCCCTTTCCATTTCCCTTCTTAGTGTGCTGTCTGGGATGCTGTCCTGCTTCCTGCTCCCCAGGCCACCCCGTATCTACTCCATGTGCCAGACTTCTCGCAGCCCGCAGTGAGAGGCCATCCAGCCCATCAAACTGGTGCCAGAGTGCTGGGCCTCAGGCCTTCTGGGGTGCACCTCTGTGAGTCCAATTGACCCCTGCCCCGGGGTGCTACAGGGGCATGTCCTTGTAGTGTGTCAGGGCTCCACCCTCTGGCTGAGACCTTGGGGCATTTTCTTCCTCTCTTGGGTACCAGCAAAAGAGCTGACTGTCGGTAAATAAAGGAATGAAAGTAAAGAAACGGGGGGGGGGGGAAACTGTGGACAGATCCCATCAGGATATGGGCCCCTCTTACTTCTGAGGGCCCTGGGAGCATCTCAGTCGCCTTCAGAGTTTACTGGGTCTCCAGTGCAAGTTTCAGCCTGCTCCCCCTTCGAGCTCCGGAGATCTCCACCCTCCCTCAGTGAAGGCCAGAGCCCTGAATGCTGCCAGCCCTTTCTTTGGGGCTGGAGATGCTCCGCAGACTGTTGCCTTCCCAGGGTTGTCCCCCTCTGAGTAGGTCTCTCCTGTTAACTCCTGCTCCAGTCCTGGAGGAGCTGGGCCAGTCCAGCCTAAAGCAGCAGTTTAACCCCTTCTGTGCCAGTGTGGGGTTTATATAGCCCTTCACAGGCACCCAGGCCTAGGGAATGGCCCCCTATCAACCCCATGCCTGATGTGATGGGGTGACTCACTGGCAGCATTGCCTTTGAGGGTGCTGCTCCCTCCTGCTCCCACTCCCACTCCCTCCCCTCCCCCTTTACTGCCACCACAATGCCTGTCACCTTCATTTCCTGAGGGGTGACCCCCAGAAGGTGTGTTTTGGTATCCCTTTCCCTTCCCCCCCCCCAGGATCCGTTGTGCACTCTCACTCACCTGTGTCTCAGGAGATAAGGCGGGTCATGAGGTGTGGGTGATGCTATGCTGGAGATCCATCATCACTGAGGGAGTGGCAGCCTTGACCCTTCTTGAAGGTTGCCAGGATGCTGATATGCACTGGAGGAGAACTGGGGCTTGACTGAGTCCATGGACCATTTGGCCCACAGGGTGCCACTGTAAAGCCTGCTCTGCATGGCTGCCAATTGCTGCTAGTGGCGTTGCGCCCGTAAGTCTCTGTAACGCTGTCTTCAGTGACTCAAGAGCATGAGCACCAGCCTCAGGCAGATTGGTAAGAAGCAGGGCACAAACCCCAAATTGGTTTTGAGGTCGATATGTAGATTTCCACCGCCCACCTGGGCCACAATGACTGGTTTTCTCAATATAAAAGCTAGGGCTGGCGTTAGGGGGTAGCAAGCAGGGCAACTGTGTGAGGCCCCATGCCACAGGAGCCCCCACAAAGCTACATTGCTTAGACTTTGGCTTCAGCCCCGGGTGGTGGGGCTAAGGACCATGGACTTCAGCCCCATGCACTGGGACTTCAACTTTCTGCTCTCGACCGCAGCAAGTCTAATGCTGGCCTTGCTTGGCAGCCTCCCTGAAACCTGCTCATGGCCTCTCAGGGGGCCCCAGACTCCTGGTTAAGAACCACTGCCTTACACCACGAATCACAGCAATGTTCAGGTTACTGCCAGTCCCAAAGGATCAGTCACTTATTTAGGTCAGTTGAATCTTAGACATCACAACCAAGACAACACTTGTATCCAGTCGTGTAATAACCTGTATTAAAATTAATTTAAAAGGAAACGAGTTGTTTACAAAGTTAAAGCAGGTCATCATAGAGATGTAGAAGAGTTACAGTTTAAATTTCAAAAGGTAATAGAAGCTTCTATAATAAGCAAGCTCTACATATCCTTTAGGACTAACCTAGGCTAAGCAATGCAACTAGTCAGATATGAACCCAGGTAGCGGCTCACAAGCATTCAATAACGTCTAAACACATTCTTATAATTCTCATACCTGTTTTAACAATACTAACACAAGTGAGCCAGACTGATTCCAGCTCTGCGTTTGTCCATGTTCAATTAAGATATGGGGACTTTGTGCAAGAGCTAACACCTCATCTGCCAGTGTCACGGGCAGGGATGGTGTTTCTAGCCTCTGTTTGCCAGAAGCTGGGAATGGGTGACAGGGGATGGATCACTTGATGATTACCTGTTCCGTTCATTCCCTCTGAAGCACCTGGCATTGGCCACTGACCTAGATGGACCATTGATCTGACACAGTGGGCTGTTCTTATGTTCACAGTCTCTATCAGGAGTATCTACTCATTTGGTCTCACTGGGGAGCCACAGAAGGAAACAAGGTGTGCTGAGGCAAGAAGGCCCAGTCTCAGAGCCCCCGGGCTCACTCTTGCCAAAAGCTAAAGCTAGGCCCAGCCCATGAAAGGGGGCACTCCAAGAAGAGACTGTATAAATGCTGGAGCATCAAACAACTATGTAAACTTAAGACAGCTGCCTTGGAGAAAATGACAGGGAGAATCCCACAAAGTGACCCCTTGGATTCCATTCTTCTCTGGCCTTTAGTTCACAGAATGATGGAACTGGAAGGGACCTTCAGAGGTCATCTAGTCCAGTCCCCTGCACTCAAGGCAATTATTATCTAGACCATCCCTGACAGGTCTTTGTCCAGCCTGCTCTTAAAAATCCCCAATGATGGAGATTCCACAGCCTCCATAGGCAATTTATTCCAGTGCTTAAACATTCTGAGAGGAAGTTTTTCCTAATGTTCAACCTAAACCGCCCTTGCTGCAAGTTAAGCCCATTGCTTCTTGTCCTATCCTCAGAGGTTAAGAAGAACAATTTTTCTTCCTCCTCCTTGTAACCTTTTATGTACTTGAAAACTGTGATCATGTCCCCTCTGTCTTCTCTTCTCCAGACTAAACAAATGCAATTTTTTCAATCTTCCCTCATAGGTCATGTTTTTTAGACCTTTAATCATTTTTGTTGCTCTTCTCTGGACTTTCTCCAATTTGTCTATTTCTTTCCTGAAATGTGGCACCCAGAACTGGACACAATACTCCAGTTGAGGCCTAAGCCGTGAGGAGAAGAGCAGAAGAATTACTTCTCATGTCTTGCTTACAATACTCCTGCTAATACATCCCAGAATGATGATTCCTTTTTTTGCAACAGTGTTATACTGTTGACTTATATTTAGCTTGTGATCCACTATGACCTCCAGATCCCTTTCTGCAGTACTCCTTCCTAGGCAGTCATTTCCCATTTTGTATGTGTGCAACTGATTGTTCCTTCCGAAGTGGAGTACTTAGCATTTGTCCTTATTGAATTTCATCCTCTTTACTTCAGACCATTTCTCCAGTTTTTCCAGATCATTTTGAATTTCAATCCTATCCTCCAAAGCACTTGCAACCCCTCCCAGCTTGGTATTGTCCGCAAACTTGATAAGTGTAACAGAGAGACTCTGTTACTGGGAGGGTTTCACTCTGTCTCAGAGGGTTACACCCTGGTGGGAGGGGGCTAGACCTGTACTGGAATAAGGTCACTCTGTGCTTCACAGTTTGGCAGAACCTAGGATGTCCATTAGCAGGGAAAAATCCTGGGGGGAGTCGGCATGTGGAATGGATGAAAACCCCATCTAAATTCTCTCACATTGTCCTTCTCTTCCTGTCAGGCTACAGAATAACATCTACGTTTTGCTCCAGATCATCCCATTCTCCCAGAGGGAAGGAAATGGCTACAATGGAGCTGTCTCAGGTAAGAGATTATCAGGTTGCTGGTGGTGGGTTCTGCTTGGAGGGAGAGGAGCAGTACAAGCATAGGAAGGTGGTAGCTGCTAGAGATGGTGGGAGGCAGGAAATATCTAGGGTGGAGAAAGGGAGGGGACAGGATGTGACAAACCTGCTGAGACTTGTGTAATTTAGGATATAATGGGTTGTCACCCCCGGGGTGCAGTCTGGGGGGCTTCTGGGAACCGCTGTGCCCTCTAACCCTCAAGCTGGGCTGGTCCTTCTCACACTGCTTTGCTGGAGATTCAGCCAGCCTCTCCAGGGCCTGTTAACACAAAAAACTACAGCAGGTGGCGCCATACACCCAACTCAGCTACCTGAGTGCTTTACCTAAACCACTCAAGGACAGATAGAAGACAACAGCCCATTTTCCAGCTCCCCAACCTTTCACACTTGCTGTAGTATAAATCCAGAATTATACCATCGTATAGTGCACAGGGATCTCTATAATGTAAGCTCATTAATATAGTTTGCCTTCCCCTTGATATGGGAAAGATATGCACAACAAGCTTGTGCTAACCAAGCTGAGATTTTCCCCAGACAATTCACTCAAAATATTTAACACTGGTTAAGATAAAGCATTAAACAAGTTTATTAACTGCAGAAAGATAGATTTTAAGTGATTATTGCTAGAAGAAAAAAGGAGCAGGTTGACCCAGAGGCGGATATGAGTACAAGCTTCTTTATTGTGATACTTGTTCCCCTCGACCCAATTGTCGAGTAAGCACTGCATTCGTTACATCACACTCCTTTTATCTAAGTTAGTATGTACACGCCTACATCCATTACAACACCCCAAAACCCCTTATTAAGTAATAGAAACACCCATACTGTTAGTATATCTGCCCCTATTGCTATTATTCACAGCATTAGGCATGTCATAGAGGCATTTTTACCTTGAAAATGCAGTTCTTTGCAATAATGTGTTGCTACAAATTTCCCTAATCAGCCGTTCTCAGGGGAGGGAGGAAGGGGCCATAAGTCAGGGCTTGTTTATGTATCTGGGAAAGGAAGGGAGGGGGAAATAACATTTCTTTTATCTTTTTCACACAGAGGACGTTCATTCCGACAACTTCATTTCTCATGCAGCTGCATCCTTATCAATTCTTACAAGCAACAGGGAAAGGAAAATTATGGCAACTTATTTATTTATTACTTACTTAATTATTTATTTAAGCAAAGAATTACTGCTTGCTTATCCCTTTGTCCCCTAATGCCATGTCAGCACGTTAGCAGCTTCCCAGCTCTTTTACTTAACCCTTAACATATCCCAACAATTATAAGAGATAGCAAGCAGATCAAAGCAGATTACTTAGGAAATAACCAAAAACTCAGACTAAGCCTTACACGCTAGATGGATAGAATTTGAGTTAGCAATGTCTCACCCTGACTGATGATACAAGCAGTCCAGCAAGTTTCCATCCAAGGTTGGATATTAGGAAAAACTTTTTCACTAGGAGGGTGGTGAAACACTGGAATGCGTTACCTAGGGAGGTGGTAGAATCTCCTTCCTTAGAAGTTTTTAAGGTCAGGCTTGACAAAGCCCTGGCTGGGATGATTTAATTGGGGATGGGTCCTGCTTTTGAGCAGGGAGTTGGACTAGATGACCTTCTGAGGTCCCTTCCAACCCTGATATTCTATGATTCATACACAAGCTAGAAATCCTTCTACCCTGGCACCAGCACTTCCCCCAGTTCAGTCTTTGTTTCTCAGGTGTTTCCAGGAGTTCTCTTGTGTGGGGAATGAGGCCATGAGATGATGTCACACCCCACCTTATGTAGCTTTTCCACATGGCGGGAACCCTTTGTTCCAAACTCAGTTCCCAGTTCAGTTTGTGGAAAAATACAGGTAGCAAAATGGAGTTCATTGTCATGTGGTCTGGTCACATGCTGTAGCATGCCCTGCTGAGTGCTAAGCTCTTCCACGGTCCATTGTCTTTGTTGATGAGCCATCAGCACTGTCTGGCTTCTTCATTGTTGTACCTGAAAGGCTAGTTGTGAGTGTTACCCAGAGTAAGCACATTTGAAATGCAGATACATAGTCAATATCCATAACTTCAGTACAAACATGATCTATGCAAAAAATAGGATAATCATATTCAGCAAATTATAACTTTTCCAATGACACAGCACATGATGCATCTTGCACAAATTGCATCATAATTATGTCCCAATCATATTATAATCCTATCACTTTGCTGAATATGGGGTGTAGTGTCCGATAGGGCCTAATTTCAAGGCACAATTTTTAATCTATTTAATGAATGCCGTGTTTATTTAGTATCATTCTAGTTTTCTAGTCAAAATATTGTGCTGAACCAGGTCATATGCCTTACAGAATTCTAGGTATATTACATCAATACTATTTATTGCAACCAGACTTTTGATCTCATCCAATAAGGATATCCAGTTAGTTTGATAAGATCTGTTTTCTCTAAACCTTTGTTCATGGGTACTAATTATATTACTCTCCTTTAATTCTTTATTAATAAAATCCAGTATCAGCTGCTCCATTATGTTGTCCAGTATCGATGTCAGACTGACACTCCTGTAGTTAACTGGGTCATCTCTTTTACACCTTCTAAATATTGGCACAGCATTATCTTTATTCCAGTCTTCTGGAATTTCCCCAGTGTTCCAAGTTCTAATTAAAATCAACATTAACAGTCGACCTTTTAAAACTCTTGGATACCAGTTATCTGGACATGCTCATTTAAACATGTCTAGCTTTAATAGCTGCTGTTTCACGTCCTCGTGAGTTCTTGTTGGAATGGAAAGAGTGTCGTTGTCATCAACATCTTATGATATGAGTACATCATCTGTTTTTCTCCAAATCTAGGAGGGAAATATTTATTGAACACTTTTACCTCTTCTGTATTATTTTTGATAATTCTGCCATTTCCACCTAGTAATTTACCACTACCATTGTTAGGATTAATTTTGTACTTAATATACTTTTAAAAACTTCCTTCTTATTTTCATTGATTGGTTATTGATAGCTTCCCTTATCAATTTTCTACAATTCTGACCTCACTTATATTCTTTACTATTGACTTCCTCTTTCTTCCATATATTTTATTTGGCGTGTGTTAGGATTCCTACCAGAGAGCCACCAGCAGGGTCCAGAGACAGCCCCATCTCCTATATCAAGCTCTGGCTAGTAGGTATGTGATAAATGTGAAGACCCTGCCTCCGTCTGTCAGCTGGAAGACACACAGGTTCTCTCTTTCTACCCTCCGATGCCTCCAGGCTGCTCTAAGCAAAGTGGGATGGAACTCTGTGCCTCGTGGAGCTTCCATTTACCTGGTGCTGCTGTTCCGTGAATAATGGGGTTGTGACTGGGGCAGCAGATACTGAACTTTGGACTCTTGCTCTTTCAGGGGCCAGTGACTTTCGAGGAGGTGGCTGTGTATTTCACCAGGGAAGAGGAGGCTCTGCTCGACCCCACTCAGAGAGCCCTTTACAGGGATGTCATGCAGGAGAACTATGAGACGGTGGTCTTTCTGGGTAAGGAGTCCTGTCCCCTCCGTTATTAGAAGCTGTGGGGTCTTTAAAGAACCTGAGTAGTAATAACTTTATACCTTCATTTGTCATACATGTTTCCTTGCCCCCCCTTTTTTTTCCTTATCTCCCACCCACTAGAATAATTTTTGGACATGTGCCTTTTTGGTGCCGTCAGTTATTTTAAAATTGCATTTAATATATCCTTATTTGATACATTCATAACTACAACTTTCATGCCTTTTCCTCATTTTAAGAGGAAAATATGCCACCTGTAGAATTCTAAATTGAGTAAATAGGTCGATGACTGATGCATGGCTTGTGTGACCGTCAGATGAGCTCCTCTTTTGATAGGAGAGCGCATAATGTTGCCATTCAGGACCCCACAGGTGAAGGGGAGGAGAAGTGGGGGAGTAGATAATTCTGGGGTTCCAGGAAATGGCGAGGGTGTGTGCAGAGTTACAGCTAAGAAGCAGCAGGGAGGGAAGAGGTAGTGAGAGACAAGACGGGAACACAAGAAGCTCCCAAGGTGCTGGGAGGTGGTGATGGCTGAGAGGGAGGGGAGTGTGGACGAAGGGAACCCAGGAAGTGGGCTGCATGGGTCAGTGGGAAGGAGGAGATGTTTTGGGATCTAGAGCTGTGGGGGATCCCAGACTTTTAACTCCAAATCCCTACCCAAGTCTTGTTGCTTTAGAGCCTTTGCTCATTTTATTTCTGTTGGTTTCACTTCTTTTTACATTTTTTCCCCCCAAATATTATTATTTTAACTCCTGACCTCCCTCTCCCACTCATTACCCCCCTCCCCATATAACCTCCCCATCTCTATGCACAGCGACCCTGGCCACCATTCCTGAGTCCTTGCTGCACTCCTCCCTCCCATAGCAGTGCCATTACCCAGGCACAAATGGGCACTGTTTACACCTCTAAACCCTGGTGTACGCTACGAGTTTAGGTCGAATTTAGCAGCGTTAGATCGATTTAACCCTGCACACGTCCACACAACAAAGCCATTTTTGTCAACTTAAAGGGCTCTTAAAATTGTTTTCTGTACTCCTCCCCGACAAGGGAATTAGCACTGAAATAAACATTGCTGGGTTGAATTTGGGGTAGTGTGGATGCAATTCGACAGTATTGGCCTTTGGGAGCTATCCCAGAGCTCTATTGTGACCGCTCTGGACAGCTCTTTCAACTCAGACGCACTAGCCAGGTACACAGGAAAAGCACCGGGAACTTTTGAATTTCATTTCCTGTTTGGCCAGCGTATCATGGTGTGACCATGCAGAACTCATCAGCAGAAGTGACCATGCAGTCCCAGAATCGCAAAAGAGCTCCAGCTTGGACCGAACCGGAGGTACTGGATCTGATCGCTGTGTGGGGAGACGAATCCGAGCTATCAGAACTCCGTTCCAAAAGACAAAATGCCAAAATATTTGAAAAAATCTTGACGGGCATGAAGGACAGAGGCTATAACAGGGACCTGCAGCAGTGCTGCATGAAACTTAAGGAGCTCAGGCAAGGCTACCAAAGAGGCAAATGGCTGCTCCGGGTCAGAACCCCAGACATGCCGCTTCCATGATGAGCTGCATGCAATTCTAAGTGGTGCCCCTACCACTACCCCACCCCTGTACTTGGACTCCTGCAAGGGGGGAGTCTCATGCAACAGGGATGAGGATTTTGGAGACAAGGAAGATGATGATGATGAGGCGGAGGATGAAATCTTTCTCCCCGACAGCCGGGAACTGTTTATCACCCTGGATCCAATACCCTCCCAACGTGGGCTCCCAGACCTTGAAGGCAGAGAAGGCACCTCTGGTGAGTGTACCATATAATAGATGGTTTAAAAGCAAACGTGTTTAATGATTAATTTTCCCTGAAGATTTGGGATGCATTTGCGGCCAGTACAGCTCCTGGAAAAGTCTGTTAACGTGTCTGGGGATGGAGCAGAAATCCTCCAGGGACATCTCAGTGAAGCTCTCCTGGATGTATTCCCAAAGCCTTTGCAAAAGTTTTCTGGGGAGGGCAGCCTTATTCTGTTCTCCATGGTAGGACACTTTACCACACCAGGCCAGTAGCACGTAGTCTGGATTAATTGCGTAACAAACCATGGCAGCATATGGTCCCGGTGTTTTCTGGCTTTCAAGCAACATCCGTTCTTTATCTCTCTCTGTTATCCTCAGGAGAGTGATATCATTCATGGTCACCTGGTAGAATTAGGGGAATTTTATTCAGGGGACAGTCAGAGGTGGCCGTTCCTGCTGGGCTGTTTGCCTGTGGCTGAAAAGAAATCATCCCCGCTTTTAGCCACGTGGTGGGCGGGGGCCCATTCACACTGAGCTGTTTGCATTTGGCTGGCAGAGATCTTCCCTGATACTAGTCACACAGTGGGAAGAGGGGTGAAGCGATCATCCCAGAGAATTGGATGAGGGGAATTAGTTGGGTTTGTGCTGCACATTAACCCGAAAACCGCAGCCCCTCCTTTTAAGTGACTAATCCAATGGGCGCTTGGTATGGGAAAGGAGGGTGCTGCTGTTTGAAACCATTCACCGTGAAAGTGTCTACCCATTGTTCTCTAAAATGTCTTTTTAAATACTACTCTCCCTTTTCTTTCTCCTGCAGCTGCAAATGTTTCAATGCTCCCCCTATCATCTCCATCCCAGAGGCTAGCACAGATAAGAAGGCGAAAAAAATGCACTCGCGATGAAATGTTCTCTGAGCTTATGCAGTCCTTCCGCACTGAAAGAGCTCAGCAGCATGCCTGGAGGCAGACACTGGCAGAGTCCAGGAAAGCAGAAAATGAACTTGAGGAGAGGTGGCGAGACAAAGATGATAGGTGGCAGCAGCATGATGAGAGGATGCAGAAGGCAATGCTGAGGCTACTGGAGGATCAAACTGATATGCTCTGGTGTGTGGCTGAGCTGCAGGAAAGGCAGCAGGAGCACAGACCGCCGCTGCAGCCGCTGTGTAACTGCCTGCCCTCCTCCCCAAGTACCATAGCCTCCTCACCCAGAAGCCCAAGAACGCGGGGGGAGCCCTCCGGGCACCCAACCACTCCACCTCAGAGGACTGCCCAAGCAACAGAAAGCTGGCATTCAATAAGTTTTGAAGTGCAGTGTGGCCTTGTTCGTCCCTCCTCCCCTTCTCCACCACCCCACCCTGTGCTTCCCTCCTCCCCCACCCCTCCCAGGCTACCTTGGCAGTTATCCCCCTATTTGTGTGACAAATTAATAAACAATGCATGAATTGAAACAACAATGACTTTATTGCCTCTGCAAGCAGTGATTGAAGGGGGGAGGGGAGGGCGTTTGGCTTACAGAGAAGTAGAGTGAACCAAGGGGGCGGGTTTTCATCAAGGAGAAACAAACAGAACTGCCACACCATCGCCTGGTCAGCCATGAAAGTGGTTTTCAAAGCTTCTCTGATGTGCAGCACACCCTGCTGTGCTCTTCTAACCGCCCTGGTGTCTGGCTGTGCATAATCAGCAGCCAAGCGATTTGCCTCAACCTCCCACCCCACCATAAACGTCTCCCACTTACTCTCACAGAGATTGTGGAGCACACAGCAATCAGTAATAACAATGGGAATATTGGTTTCGCTGAGGTCTAACCAAGTCAGTAAACTGCGCCAGCAAGCTTTTAAACATCCAAATGCACATTCTACCATCATTCTGCACTTGCTCAGCCTATAGTTGAACAGCTCCTGACTACTGTCCAGGCTGCCTGTGTATGGCTTCATGAGCCATGGCATTAAGAGGTAGGCTGGGTCCCCAAGGATAAATATAGGCATTTGAACATCCCTAGTGGTTATTTTCTGGTCTGGGAATTAAGTCCCTTCCTGCAGCTATTCAAACAGACCAGAGTTCCTGAAGATGCGAGCATCCAGGCTCCTTTGATCTTCGAGCCTGTCCCTCCTGAGGTTGCATGGCCCAGTTCTTGTTTCTTACATTCTCCTTTTCCAGAAGAATTAGAGGCTGTTGCTCCTGAATTTTAGTGTTTAATTCCCAAACCTTCTCCACACACTGGGGGAGTTTAATTCTCCCTCCCATTGCACATGAGTCATTAGATTTCCTAATTCCCCAAAATGTGCTTTTGCGATATCACAGTTCTGGGGTAGCTAAGTCTTTGACCTGCCTCCATGCTCTGCTCAAGGAATGCCCTCTCCGGTATCAGAACTCTACCCAGCCCCTCTCTATGAGTAGGGACCCACATGCCTCTCCTTTTTGGCCAGGGTTTGAGGATTGCAGCTTGTCCTCCACTGTGTTCACTGGACTAATGTCCAGTTCCTGTGCTTTCCTTTCTCTCCAAGGGCTGTGAGCAGTGTGTGTGTGTGTGTGTGTGAGTGAGAGAGAGAGGTGGGAATTTTGGTGATACTTCTATGATGCCAGTATGCACCTCAGTTTCCTTCTGTGTTTGGTATTGCTATGATTATAAAGAGCAGGAGGCATGAGGTGTTTTGTCACATAGCTGTCATGGGGTGATATGAATGGGTCATTAAGGACAGGCTGGGACTAACCTACGTCAATGGAATACCCGACAGAGACAAGGGAATAATTGTCACCTGTCCATGGGAGGATCTCCACTTGGCTAAGTGAAGCATACATGGACTCATTATGTTATTGGGAGCAGGAAGAACTAGGCTCGCAGACGCAAGGAGCTCTACCGGAGCAAAGACAAATGGACAGGCAAAGTGAAAGGAAACAAAACTGTTTTCAACAGCAGTGTGGCTCAAGAGCATGGGCCAATATGGACTATATTGTCTTCTTTGCTTCTCTGTCCTCATCTAAGGACTTTCTAATGCTGTGTTTCGGCTGACTAATAAACCCTGCTATGTTTTAAAAGTCTGCCCAGTGTGACAGCAAAAGCTTGCTGAGGTGCACTGAAGCATGAATGAGGAACAGTCTCTGAAGAGGAGTGTCGTTCAGCTGGGCCTGCTGGCAGAGTTCACGGGTTGAAATACGAGTGTTGAAACCAGAGGCTCAGTCTCAGGTGTTGAAGCTACATGGCCTATCCTTGTGAAAGAGTGGGACCCCTTGGGGGTCTAGTGCACTCAAGAGGCACCTCCCAAGGACTGTTTAAAAGCCTGGGCATTGCATGGATGCTATGCATCTATGACAGTGGGCCAGAGGTTAAGCCTTATGGGGAAAAGATATAAAACAAGAAAAGGATCTAAATGCATATTTACCATCACCCCCTCATCAGTCCTCGTGGGAAACACTTTGGAACTGATCAGGGAATTACAACCTTCCTCTAAGGCTTACCTCTTGGTTATCCGGTCACATCAGTTTTGTTAGAGGGCTTTCCCTTCACCCTCCCACTTCCCTGGTTCTCGTCACGCAGACCACAAGCAACGTAAGACCAGAAGTCCGAAGGGCAGATAATGCGATGTTTATTGGGGTTCATTTACAAGCAAGCATAGTCCGAAGCCGTTCACACCAGTCGGCTTATCGCTATACGCACATAATCTGTTCCCCAGTGTTCCATTCCCAGCTCTGACGCAGCAGAGCATATACCCCGCGTCCCTCTTCCCAGCTCTGATGCAGCAGAGCATTTCCCCCACGTCCACCTTCCCAGCTCTGCTGCCGCAGAGTATTGCCTGCGTCCCTGTTCCCGTTCCCCCCGTTAATAAACCTGATTCTAATTTCCCTTCCCCCTCCTGTTTGACCCCAGTTTATATAGTCGTATTCTCAGCTATGCCTTAACCAATCAGTTTACTGAAATATAACTAACCAATCCTAACATATTGTGACATAATTCTCTAACCTATTATATCCTATTACCCTAATTAACTTACACCTAGCAAAATTAATTATATAGGAGACAAACAGAGAACCAGACAGATTAACAATAGAAAAGTGGTGGTCATAAAGACAAAACAATACAGAAATGAGGGTACTACAACCATTGATGAGTGATTTCTTTCCAGATAGGATGCTATCAAACTAAATTTTCTTTAAGTGACTTAAGATCTATTTCTTTATCTGGTGGTGATGGGCACTATCTGGACAGGATCGTCTTCCTAACAACCCAATACCACCTTATTTCATTGTGACTGGTTTGGGCTGTGACGATGCGACCATACGCTTCCCAGCTTATGGCTGCCCCCGCTGCTTAGCGGAAGAACAAGGCCTCAGTCTATCCTAGTGAGAGAAGGCCCATACACAGGCAGACTGAGATTTTGATTCTTTGTTTTTATATCCCTGTAACTAGCTAAGTGATAAAAATACACCTAAGTTCTTAAAGTATAGGCTTTACAAGCAGGCCTGAATATCTATATTCTCACAGAGGGTTCTACCCCTTCCCCCATTTTTGTGTTTGTCTTGTCTATTGAGATAGTAAATTGTTCAGGGCATGGGCCATCTACTATTCTGTGTTTGTACTTGTCCTAGCACAATGGGGACCCACTGTTAGTTGGTCCTTAGGCATTAAGGTAATGGATATGATTTAGAATAATAATAACTCCTGGGTTGAGCTAAGGAAGCTGGCCTTGGGATGTTACTGCTTAAAAATGAGCTGGGCTTAAAATCATGGAATATTCCTTGTGACAAGTATCCCACAAATTCCACTGATCTCCCTTGTTTTCTTTGCCTTGAGCAGGGTTTCCAGTTTCCAAACCTGATGTGATCTCGCAGCTGGAACGAGGGGAAGAGCCGTGGGTCCCAGACCTCCAGGGCTCTGAGAAAGAAGTGTTCCCAAGAGCTGCTTGCACAGGTGAGGAATTGGTTAAAGCAATTCAAAAACTATCCATGAACACAGGAAGCATTTGGGATGCCCTATAAAAACCTTGTGAGCTCTCCAAGTTCAGGATTGTTCCCTGCAGATGTGGAATCATTAGGCGGATGTCACTCATGGCTTCCCACCTATCCTGAGTGAAAACTGGCAGCAGGTCCCTCCCCGATCTCACTTTCCCCTGAGTGTTCTGGTGAGATGGGGACCAAAACTGATCCCTTCCTCTCTCCTTTGGGGAAAGGTTTGGGGAAAATCAGCTCCTGATAGGTTTGATCTCTCCCACACATATTTTAGTTCATCCCTTTTTCCATTCCTGTCTCTGAGATTTCCTTTCTCTGTGGCGCAGGGAGTGACCTATGTCTGGATTCTCTCTGTCTCCCATCAGGTGATGGGATGGTGAGTGAGAATGAGGAGGAAAAACCCCAGCAGGAAGATGCTGAACAAGTAGAACCACATGGGATGTTATCAGGAAGATCCAAAGGGCACGTTTCTGGGAGTTGTGCACTCCCAGAAAAAGCAAACACCTGTGAGACTCAGCAGAGGCCAGAGGAAAACTTCAGTAGCCTCTCAGACCTTATTAGACATGAGAGAATCAACTTGGAAGAGACACGCTACTCATGTCGTGAGTGTGGGAAAAGCTTCAATGGGAGCTCAGACCTTTACACACATCAGGGAATCCACAGAGGAGACAGACCCTACATATGCTCTGAGTGTGGGAAACGCTTCAATCGGAGCTCACACCTTATCACACATCAGACAATCCACACGGGTGAGAAACCTTATGGATGCTCTGAGTGTGGGAAACGCTTCAGTCGGAGCTCATACCTCATCACACATAGGAGAATCCACACGGGTGAGAAACCTTATGGATGCTGTGAGTGTGGGAAACGCTTCAGTTGGAGCTATGCCCTCATCGCACATCAGCGAATCCACACAGGAGAGACGCCCTTCACTTGCTCTGAGTGTGGGAAAAGCTTTAATCGGCACTCACAGCTTACCACACATCGTAGAATCCACACAGGAGAGAAACCCTACATGTGCTCTGAGTGCGGGAAATGCTTCAGTCGGAGGTCTGCCCTTATCACACATCGTAGAATCCACACAGGAGAGACGCCATACACATGCTCTGAGTGCGGGAAAAGCTTCAATCAGAGCTCAAACCTTATCACACATCGTAGAATCCACACAGGAGAGACGCCATACACGTGCTCTGAGTGCGGGAAAAGCTTTAATCGGCACTCACAGCTTATCACACATCGTAGAATCCACACAGGAGAGATGCCCTACACATGCTCTGAGTGCGGGAAAAGCTTCAAACAGAGCTCTACCCTGAGCAGGCATCAGAGAATCCATACAGGAGAGAGACCCTACACATGCTCTGAGTGCGGGAAGAACTTCATTGAGCGCTCAGACCTTGTTAGACATCATAGAATCCACAGTGGAGAGAGACCCAACACATGCTCTGCGTGTGGGAAAATCTTCAATCAGAGGTCATTCCCTATTAGACAAGAGAGAATCCACATGGGAGAGAACTGTAAGAAATGCCTTGATTTGGGCTGACCAAAGATTTGTGTTTAAAAAAGTCACATTGCTAATTCCAATATGTAATGTTATTGACATAAGCCGGGACCGTACAGATCATTGTTGCAACCAAGGTCCTGTAGTAGCATCAAATCTTATATAAAGGGGGTCAAATGAGGTGTCTAAGACAAGGTTATGGTTTGCTGGTTATGATTAAGCTATCTGTATATGTGTATAATTTTTGTAGTTGAAGTTATGAATATTGGTTCTATACTGTCTGTATTTCAAACGTATGTTATGCTTCTCGGTGACACCCCAGACAAGTTGGTGTCAGCTCTGCCTAGCCTGCTTGATGGCCCATTAAGGACCATCAGCGACACAAGTGACCCATTGAGAGAAGGCAGACACGCCTTGCATCTCAGCAAGGTGTGCAGGGACCTGCCTCTGGACAGAACTCTGAGGTGTTTCCAGGCCGTGTGATGGGCAGCTTGTCTTTGGGACAAAGAGAGAGACCACATGGCAAGAGACTGTAAAAAGCTGCTCAAGCTCCTCCATCTTGTCTTCAGTCCTGCTTCTTACCTCTGGAGGGACTTTGCTGCACTAAAGCTTTGAACCAAGGACTGAAAGACCCATCCCAGCTGGGGATGTTCTCCAGAGACTGGATTTGAACCTGGAGTTCATTCTATCACTGCTACAAGCCTGACCCAAGAACTTTGCCATCACTGTATGTAATTGATTCCATTTAACCAATTCTAGCTCTCATCTGTATCTTTTTCCTTTTATGAATAACCCTTTAGATTTTAGATTCTAAAGGATTGGCAACAGCATGATTTGTGGGTAAGATCTGATTTGGATATTGACCTGGGTCTGGGGCTTGGTCCTTTGGGATCGAGAGAACCTTTTTTCTTTTACTGGGGTCTTGGTTTTCATAACCATTCGTTGCCATAACAAGTGGCATTGGTGGAGATACTGGGAAACTGGAGTGTCTAAGGGAATTGCTTGTGTGACTTGTGGTTAGCCAGTGTGGTGAGACCAAAGTCTGTTTGGATGGTTTGGTTTGCCTTAGAGGTGGAGACACCCCAGCCTGGGGCTGTGACTGCCCTGCTTGAAGCAATTTGTCCTGAATTGGCCCCTCTCGGATGGGTCCCGCCAGAACCAGCCGCGTTACAGGGGGGGAAAACAGGAACATTGTGCACTCAGGGGAGGAGGCGGGGCCAGGGATTTGGAGACGGAGTCGAATGGGGCAGGGAGGGGGTGGAGTTGGGGCAGGGACTTTGGGGAAGGGGTTGGAATGGGGGCGGGGCAGGGATGGAGTCAGGGTGGGGCCGGGGGCAAAGGGGGATTGAGCACCCACCAGCTCCAGAAGAAGTTGGCGCCTATACCCAACACCACCACAGCACATCATCTTGGCCAGAAAGGAGCCCACTGGGAGTCACCATTGCTTTTCCTTCCACCCAGAACCCCGCTTCTTCTCCTGGGCTGCAGGTAGCCATCCATGGGCTGCCAAGAGACAGTCACAGGATTCTGCCTCCCAGAGGCCAACACCATCTCCCCAGGCTTTGGCAGACTGAATGGTGGCGCTCTACTAACCCTACTTAGCTGCACTGAGGCACTTAGCTTCTACCCTGCCTTCCTCAGCATGACTTTCCTCTTTTGCCCCATTCCTGCCTCCCTTCCTCCTTTGTCAAGTCACGCCAAGGAGGGCAGCCGGGAGAGCCAAACTTCATAGGCCAAACTCCCAGGGCAGAGGAGGCCAAGCCACAAGACTCCAAAAGGTGACTGGCCTAGACCTCAAGCTTTCCAGGTGCTTTCTCTGCCAATGTCATGCGGGGGTTGGGGTTATCCCAGGAACTGGCCAGTGGAAGAAGGAGGAGAGCCTTACTGGACAGCTGGTAGATGCAATACTTTCCCCTCTTCTTAACCAGCACTAATACCAGACCAGGCTACAGCTGAGAAGAGCATGAGAGAGAGCAGCAGGTTTCCCCTATTCTTTCCGGCGCTCTCTTTCTTGACTAGTTTCTCCTCTGCATCAACTTGCTCTCTTTGTGAGCCTGACTAGCTCGGTTGGTAGAGCGTCAGTCTTTAATTTGAGGGTCCAGGGTTCAAGTCCCTGGTCAGATGATGAATTCTTCACTAAGCTCTTAAGGTATCTCTCTTAAGTCCTGTTTAACATTGCTTTTTCTCTTCAGGATTTTGCCTTTGCTAAGAAGGGCCTTTTGTGTGTGGGATTGAAGGAGCAACTTCCTGACATGCCATCTTTCCTCGCAGGCTGGAGGAATAAAGGCCTCTGGGCATATAGCAGGTTCCTCCCAGATGGCTGCATTCTCACCTGGTGGAGGTGGAAGCTCTGTCTCCTTGTCTCTGTTTCTGCCTTCACCTGAATGTGCTGATCTGGCTGCCCGGTCTGAGACAGGATGTGCCGAATGTTTGGAGCGTTAGGTGCTCACCCAGCACTTGGCTTTCCTTCGAGGGAGTGGTGAGCAGGGTGGGGCTCAGGCTCCCAGTTGGAGAGAGGTGCAGGTCTCGGGGCTGCTGGCTGGGACCTTGAAGAGTGTGAGATTTCTGCAAGAGGAGTGGAGTTGGAGGAGGAGTATGTGTCTGCAGTGCCTTGGGGGAGGCCTGTGCCTCTCCCAAGCAGAAGGTATTTGTGTGTTTTCAGTCCCTGGGAGGCTTGGGTCCAGCCCAGCGTTGGGGCCTGAATTGTCATGAGACCAGGGGGGAGGAGAGTGCAGAATTGGTGGAGCTAGGGAGTGGGGCTCCGGAGCTACTCACCCCACCTTGGGAGCACTTGTGGGGACTGAACTGTCTTTGGGTACGGGTAGTGGTGGGACCCCAGAGGATGGGGAGCAGCATTCTGGGGGCCATAGGCACTAAGTGGGTGCTCCGGGGCTGGAGCACCCACGGGGGAAAATTGGTTGGTGCTCTGCACCCACTGGCAGCTCCCTACCCCAGCTCACTTCCACCTCTGCCTCCTCCCCTAAGTGCACCGCAGCATCCTGCTTCTCCCCCTGGCTCCCAGCGCTTGCACTGTGAAACAGCGGTTTCATGCAGCAAGCGCTGCGAGGGAGGGGGAGGAGGGGAACATGGCTTGCTCAGGGGAAGAGACGGGGCTGGGACAGGGATTTGGGGAGGGGTCCAATAGGGGCATGGAGGGGGAGGAGACTTTGGGGAAGGGGTGCAATGGGGGAGGGTCAGGGGTGGGGCCAAGCCAGGGGCAGGGGGCACCCACCTACCCTGGGAAAAGTTGGCATCTGTGCTGGGGGCTCATTCACCCGGGAAAGGAAACGTCCCTATGGGGGGATCACTGACCCAGCGGTGAGCATTGGACCTGTTGGTGAGCCCTGCAGTGTCCTTGGGTCTGACATGAGCCCGAGGCCACTTGCCGGTGTCTGAGCAAGGGGAGCCACTCGAGCTGCAAATGGCAGAGGTCAGGGCTGCGAGATGGCAGAGCTGGAAGGCAGGAGAACAGAGCAGCCTTCCACATTGGTGCCAGCGGTGGGGTTTGGACCAGAGGGTCCCCTGCCATTCAAGAGGAAATCCTACACAGCAGCCGCAGCCTGTCTTTCAGCAACCACAGCATGTTTGGTGGCAGTTGAGGGACTGCAGCCGTCCGTCTCCTTGCAGCAACAGCAGCGTTGCATGGCTTGACTACGGTACACGGGGGGTTCGAACAGGTGCTCCACGTGGGACTTTGTATTGGGCACTTTGCTGCTCCGCTCTTTGGGATTTCTCCCTCGGCAGCTGTGGTCAGTGATGGAGTGTGGATGGGTGAATTTCAGGGGATAGTTGAGCTTTTAAGGGATGAGGGTGACCAGTTAAGACATGTTCCAAATATGTTTTACATCGGGTCGGAGCGGGTCATTGCCGGTATGCGGGACAGTCTAAAGCATGCTTCAGCTGCAGCTCATATGAGCACTTCAGTTACGGGGGCTCTAGCCGGCATGGTCTGCACAGTGAGTCCTCGGAGTAGAGGACGGAGGACTGCCGGCAGGGGATCTGTTGCAATTTGTGTGGGAGGCAAAGACACGTACTGCAATTGTCCAGAGGCATGGCATATCCGAGAGGAGGGACTCTGGTGTCAGCACAGAGCACGCATGCAGACGGAGAGTGCTCAGGAAGCAAGGGAACAGGGAATGGGAGTGGCCAAGCGAACACCCAGCTAGGATGTCAAAGGAGTGGAGGGTTCATGCCCCATGGATGGGGAGAGCAGTGGAACCGGGGCTTGCATAGCTAGCCTGGAGGAGCTAGTGCAGAACAGTGAGGAAAGCACTGGGATAGGCACAGAAGAATGTAAGAACGGCCATACTGGGTCAGACCAAAGGTCTATCTAGCCCAATGTCCTATCTTCCAACAGTGGCAAGTGCCAGGTGCCCCAATGAGAAAGAACAGAACAGGTTATCATCAAGTGATCCATCCTGTCACTCATTTCCAGCTTCTGGCAAACAGAGGCTAGGGACACCATCCCTGCCCATCCTGGCTAATAGCCATTGATGGACCTATCCTCCATGAATTTATCTAGTTCTTTTTTGAACCCTGTTATGGTCTTGGACATCACAACATCCACTGGCAAGGAGTTCCACAGGTTGTGCGTTGTGTGAAGAAATGCTTCCTATTAATTTCATTTGGTGTCCCCTAGTTCTTGTGTTATGAGAAGTAGTAAACAACACTTCCTTATTTACGTTCTCTACACCAGTCATGACCTCAATCATACCTCCCCTTAGCTGTCTCATTTCCAAGCTGAAAAGTCCCAGCCTTATTAATCTCTCGGGATATGGAAGCCGTTCCATTCCCCTAATGATTTTTGTTGCCCTTTTCTGAAGCTTTTCCAATTCCAATATATCTTTTTTGAGATGGGGCGACCACATCTGCACTCAGTATTCAAGATGTGGGGGTACCACGGATTTATATAGAAACAACATGATACTTTCTGTCTTATCTATCCCTTTCTTGATTATTCCCAGCATTCAGTTTACTTTTTTGACTGCCGCTGCACGTTGCATGGATGTTTTCAGAGAACCATCCACAATGACTCCAAGATCTTTCTTGAGTGGTAACAGCTCCTTTAGACCCCATCATTTTATATGTATCATTGGGATTACGCTTTCCAATAGGCATTACTTTGCATTTATCAACATTCAATTTCATCTGCCATTTTGTTGCCCAGTCACCCAGTTCTGAGAGATCTTTTTGTAGCTTTTTGCAGTCTGTCTGGGTCTTAACTATCTTTAGTAATTTTGGATCATCTGCAAAATTTGCCATCTCATGTTTACCCCTTTTTCCAGATGATTTATGAATATGTTGAATAGGACTGGTCCTAGAACAGACCCCTGGGGGACACCATTATTTACCTCTCTTTCTGTTCTGAAAACTGACCATTTATTCCTACCCTTTTCCCACTATCTTTTAACCAGTTACCAATCCATGAGAGCACCTTCCCTCTCATCCTGTGACAGATTACTTTGCATAAGAGCCTTTGGTGAGGGACCTTGTCAAAGGCTTTCTTTGTACAGTCAGGTGAGGCCATTGGTGAAGCGCTGGCTAGGGTAACAGGGCCCGCACGATCCCCATGTGACCAGGAACAGGTTGACGGGGCCCAGCTGGATTGTGAGATGCCTGAACCTACCATGAATAGGCTGGAGCATAGCAGAATTACTGGGGAGACTTGTGTGAAGGTTTCCCAAAGGTAAAGGCAGGAAAGTGTTCTGGAGTTGTTAATGTCTCTCACTGGCTGTGCGGGGGTCATGTGACTGCACATTACCAGCTGCGGCTGCAGTAAGCAGCAAGGTACTTCCCCAGAGCAACCATTTTCCAGTGTTGGATCAAGCAGACAGCCGAGGAGGGGAAGAAAGGGGAATCTGCAGCAGAAGTGAGGTATGCTAAGAGTGGGGAGAACGTTGGCCTATGGAGAAAGGCACTTGGGCGGATCAAGGTAGCAGGGAGGGCTCCTCCCAACTGAGTTTCTCTCCCATGCTTTTGGAGGGCAATGTGGGATGGGAGCCATCTTTCCCACGTGACTTATTGGTTGACCCAATAGGGTGGGAAGGGAATGAGGCAGGGCAGCCCTTGGGGATGGTGCCAGAGGGGTTCCTGGGCAGGGCAGGGATTGGGGAAGAAATCTCTGCACAGGTGGGAGAGAGCAGTACCGGGGAAGGGGCATATGTGAAAGTGGCCACATGGAACGTGGGAGGGATTTGGGAGCCCAGGAGGAGGCATTTGATATTCAGTACCTTGGAGAAGCTGGACTTGGACATGGTGGGCATTCAGGAAATGCACATTAATGACTTTAGGTGAGCTCAGTGGCAGAAGGCAATTGGAGGAAGGGCCCATCTTTCTGGTTCTCTGGGCCAGGGAAGAATGATTGGTTTGGAGCTGAGCGGCGGCGAACCAGCTGAGCAGCGGGGACAGCAGAGCAGCTCACAGCAGGAGTTTGCCTGGGACTGGTAAGTATCGGAGTCTGTGTGTGTTTGTTTGCTTGCTGAGGAAGTATCCGAGCGTGTGTTTGCTGGGGGGGCAGTGTGAGAGCCTGAGTGAGTGTCTAATTGGCTGCTAGCCTGCAGGGGGCGGGCAGTAGGGTGTCTGTTTGCGACAGGGAAGCCTGGCTGTTTAAAAATAGCCAGAGCTTCGCGAACCAGCTGAGCAGCGGGGACAGCAGAGCAGCTCACAGCAGGAGTTTGCCTGGGAGTTCGCCTGGAGGGAGCCCAGTGAGGCTTACATCTTGCAAACTGCTCTGAGGAAGCTCATAGTAGGAAGGTGATATGGAAGGGGGGGGTTCAGCTGTTGTGACCTGCACTGGATGTGCCATGTTTGTCTTTCTTCCACAGGACAGAAGCGACTTTGTCTGTACAAAGTGCAAGCTGGTCTCCATATTGGAAGAGAAGATTGAAGGTCTGGAGCAACAGATAACGACCCTGCGTTGCATACGGGAAACTGAGGATTTCCTGGACGAAACTCAGGATAGACTTCTAGGGGCACAAAGCTCTACAGATATAGAGCAGGTTGCACAGAGGAGCCAAGAGGCCAGTGAAGAAGCGTGGCAACATGTGACCTCCAGAAGAGGTAAGCGGAATGTCCGGGTTCCAGTAACACAGACACAGGTAACTAACCGCTTTCATGTTCTCTCCACAGGTACCGTTGCGGAGAGTGGACCAGATGATATGTCTGGGGCGAGAAAGCAGAAGGAGACTCCGCTGGTTGGAAGGCATGAGATGCGCTGTCCTGAGGTTGGGGGTTCCACGACCACCACTCCCAAGAGGAGAAGGCGGGTGGTGGTGGTCGGGGACTCTCTCCTCCGGGGGACTGAGTCATCTATCTGCCGCCCTGACCGGGAAAACCGAGAAGTCTGCTGCTTGCCAGGGGCTAAGATTCACGATGTGACGGAGAGACTGCCGAGACTCATCAAGCCCTCGGATCGCTACCCCTTCCTGCTTCTCCACGTGGGCACCAATGATACTGCCAAGAATGACCTTGAGCGGATCACTGCGGACTATGTGGCTCTAGGAAGAAGGATAAAGGAGTTGGAGGCGCAAGTGGTGTTCTCGTCCATCCTCCCCGTGGAAGGAAAAGGCCTAGGTAGGGAGCGTCGAATCGTGGAAGTCAACGAATGGCTACGCAGGTGGTGTCGGAGAGAAGGCTTTGGTTTCTTTGACCATGGGATGGTGTTCCATGAAGGAAGAGTGCTGGGCAGAGACGGGCTCCATCTTACGAAGAGAGGGAAGAGCATCTTTGCCAGCAGGCTGGCTAACCTAGTGAGGAGGGCTTTAAACTAGGTTCACCGGGGGAAGGAGACCAAAGCCCTGAGGTAAGTGGGAAAGCGGGATACCGGGAGGAAGCACAGGCAGGAATGTCTGTGAGGGGAGGGCTCCTGCCTCATACTGGGAATGAGGGGCGATCAACAGGTTATCTCAAGTGCTTATATACAAATGCACAAAGCCTTGGAAACAAGCAGGGAGAACTGGAGGTCCTGGTGATGTCAAGGAACTATGACGTGATCGGAATAACAGAGACTTGGTGGGATAACTCACATGACTGGAGTACTGTCATGGATGGTTATAAACTGTTCAGGAAGGACAGGCAGGGCAGAAAAGGTGGGGGAGTAGCACTGTATGTAAGGGAGCAGTATGACTGCTCAGAGCTCCGGTACGAAACTGCAGAAAAACCTGAGTGTCTCTGGATTAAGTTTAGAAGTGTGTGCAACAAGAGTGATGTAGTGGTGGGAGTCTGCTATAGACCACCGGACCAGGGGGATGAGGTGGATGAGGCTTTCTTCCGGCAGCTCACGGAAGCTACTAGATCGCATGCCCTGATTCTCATGGGTGACTTTAATTTTCCTGATATCTGCTGGGAGAGCAATACAGCGGTGCATAGACAATCCAGGAAGTTTTTGGAAAGCGTAGGGGACAATTTCCTGGCGCAAGTGCTAGAGGAGCCAACTAGGGGGGGCGCTTTTCTTGACCTGCTGCTCACAAATCGGGTAGAATTAGTGGGGGAAGCAAAAGTGGATGGGAATCTGGGAGGCAGTGACCATGAGTTGGTTGAGTTCAGGATCCTGACGCAGGGAAGAAAGGTAAGCAGCAGGATACGGACCCTGGACTTCAGGAAAGCAGACTTCGACTCCCTCAGGGAACGGATGGCCAGGATCCCCTGGGGGACTAACTTGAAGGGGAAAGGAGTCCAGGAGAGCTGGCTGTATTTCAAGGAATCCCTGTTGAGGTTACAGGGACAAACCATCCCGATGAGTCGAAAGAATAGTAAATATGGCAGGCGACCAGCTTGGCTTAATGGTGAAATCCTAGCAGATCTTAAACATAAAAAAGAAGCTCACAAGAAGTGGAAGGTTGGACATATGACCAGGGAAGAGTATAAAAATATTGCTCGAGCATGCAGGAATGAAATCAGGAAGACCAAATCACACCTGGAATTACAGCTAGCAAGAGATGTTAAGAGTAACAAGAAGGGTTTCTTCAGGTATGTTGGCAACGAGAAGAAAGCCAAGGAATGTGTGGGCCCCTTACTGAATGAGGGAGGCAACCTAGTGACAGAGGATGTGGAAAAAGCTAATGTACTCAATGCTTTTTTTGCCTCTGTTTTCACTAACAAGGTCAGCTCCCAGACTGCTGCGCTGGGCATCACAAAATGCAGAAGAGATGGCCAGCCCTCTGTGGAGATAGAGGTGGTTAGGGACTATGTCGAAAAGCTGGACGTGCACAAGTCCATGGGGCCGGACGAGTTGCATCTGAGAGTGCTGAAGGAATTGGCGGCTGTGATTGCAGAGCCACTGGCCATTATCTTTGAAAACTCGTGGCGAACCGGGGAAGTCCCGGATGACTGGAAAAAGGCTAATGTAGTGCCAATCTTTAAAAAAGGGAAGAAGGAGGATCCTGGGAACTACAGGCCAGTCAGCCTCACCTCAGTCCCTGGAAAAATCATGGAGCAGGTCCTCAAAGAATCAATCCTGAAGCACTTGCATGAGAGGAAAGTGATCAGGAACAGCCAGCATGGATTCACCAAGGGAAGGTCATGCCTGACTAATCTAATCGCCTTTTATGATGAGATTACTGGTTCTGTGGATGAAGGGAAAGCAGTGGATGTATTGTTTCTTGACTTTAGCAAAGCTTTTGACACGGTCTCTCATAGTATTCTTGTCACCAAGTTAAGGAAGTATGGGCTGGATGAATGCACTATAAGGTGGGTAGAAAGCTGGCTAGATTGTCGGGCTCAACGGGTAGTGATCAATGGCTCCATGTCTAGTTGGCAGCCGGTATCAAGTGGAGTGCCCCAAGGGTCGGTCCTGGGGCCGGTTTTATTCAATATCTTCATAAATGATCTGGAGGATGGTGTGGATTGCACTCTCAGCAAATTTGCGGATGATACTAAACTGGGAGGAGTGGTAGATACGCTGGAGGGGAGGGATAGGATACAGAAGGACCTAGACCAATTGGAAGATTGGGCCAAAAGGAATCTGATGAGGTTCAATAAGGATAAGTGCAGGGTTCTGCACTTAGGACGGAAGAACCCAATGCACAGCTACAGACTAGGGACCGAATGGCTAGGCAGCAGTTCTGTGGAAAAGGACCTAGGGGTGACAGTGGACGAGAAGCTGGATATGAGTCAGCAGTGTGCCCTTGTTGCCAAGAAGGCCAATGGCATTTTGGGATGTATAAGTAGGGGCATAGCGAGCAGATCGAGGGACGTGATCGTTCCCCTCTATTCGACATTGGTGAGGCCTCATCTGGAGTACTGTGTCCAGTTTTGGGCCCCACACTTCAAGAAGGATGTGGATAAATTGGAGAGAGTCCAGCGAAGGGCAACAAAAATGATTAGGGGACTGGAACACATGACTTATGAGGAGAGGCTGAGGGAGCTGGGATTGTTTAGCCTGCAGAAGAGAAGAATGAGGGGGGATTTGGTAGCTGCTTTCAACTACCTGAAAGGGGGTTCCAAAGAGGATGGCTCTAGACTGTTCTCAATGGTAGCAGATGACGGAACGAGGAGTAATGGTCTCAAGTTGCAGTGGGGGAGGTTTAGATTGGATATTAGGAAAAACTTTTTCACTAAGAGGGTGGTGAAACACTGGAATGCGTTACCTAGGGAGGTGGTAGAATCTCCTTCCTTAGAGGTTTTTAAGGTCAGGCTTGACAAAGCCCTGGCTGGGATGATTTAACTGGGAATTGGTCCTGCTTTGAGCAGGGGGTAGGACTAGGTGACCTTCTGGGGTCCCTTCCAACCCTGATATTCTATGATTCTATGATTCTTGTTCTTCACATCCACGGTGCAAGCACAGGAGTGGTGGAGCTCTGACCAGGGAGGGCATTATTGGTGGACTTTGTGCTCCGTAGCACTGGTTATTGCTATATTATTTTGTTTGGTCCCCAGATAAGGCATGAAAGGAAAGATCTATGGAAGGAACTGACTCCCTTCCTCTGGACCTCATGGGGTTTGGTGTTGGGGGGGATTTTAATTCTGTCAGTTGGCCTGAAGACCATTGGTCCTGTTTTCCTGACCATCAGAGGAAACTCTTTTACAATGAGCGCTACATGGCGCAGGTCTGTAGCGTGGTAGGTTTAGAGGACGTGTTTCTCCGTCGTGAAACCAGCAGCAGGCAGGCGGTAGCCTCCTATTCCTCTGATCCGAGCTCACACCAGCCACAGATGGGACACACCTTTCTCCGGGGACAGGCCAGGAGTCGCATTGACCGGATTTACGTGAAAGAGAGCACATCAACAGCCCAGTGCAGGGTAGTGCCAATGGACTGTTCGGATCATGCAACTCTCACCGTGTGCTATTCCCTTGTCGTTGGCAGAAGATATTGGAAGCTGAACATCCAGAGCTTGCAAGATATAGGGGCGGGGTGGTGTTGGCAGAACGGGAAAGCATAAGAGGGTTCTATGCCAACCAGGCAGATTGGTGGGAATTGGTGAAGGATGAGTTGGCTGCTTTGTTCCGGCAGCCAGGGAAACACCACAACATTAAAGAATAGCAACGGTGCCAAGTCCTGCAGTGTCGCCTGTGGGATTTCTACAAGACCGTCCAGACAGGGGAGCCTGTGTCACTGTATGAACATATCAAGTGACAGCTGGCTGAGTTCTGGGAGATGAGGCTGCAGCTGGCCTGATTTCAGTGGGACCACTGAGTAAAGGGAGAGGCTGCCTCCCCAGACATTTTTGCGGCCTGCAGAGACCAGAGACAAAGCAGGAGGATGCGGGGACTCAGGGTGGGACCCACGGATCCATTAGTGCAGGACCACAGGCGAATGCTGGCCATCGTGGAGGCCGATTATGGGGAGCTGTTCCTGGCCCGGGATATTGCTCAGCCAGGGAAGGAGCAGTTTTTCTACTTAGCTGGGGACTGCTCATAGCTTGTCTCAGGAGACGAGCGGAGGAGTTTGCTGGAGCCCATGCAGGAACGTGAGGTGAGGGAAACGGCTTTGTCCTTGAAGACTGGCACATCTCCTGACTCAGATGGCCTACCTCCAGAACTCTACTGGGAACTGCTGGAGCCTCTGATGCCAGTGTTGACTAACGTCTTCAACAGCTCCCTGCACCACGGGCACTGAGTCCATCACAATACGACACTATCCTGGTATTGCTGGCCAAGCTGGGAGTCCTCACCGACATCCGAAATTGGAGGCCCATTGCTCTATTAAATACCGACTACAAGATCTTGGCCCGAGTACTCAAGAGGAGGCTGGGAGAGGCAGCAGACCGACTGGTGCATTGTAATCAATCCAATGCAGTGCGAGGTCGGACAGTTGCAGACTCCTCATGCAGCGTGTGGGAGGTCTGTGAATGTGCGTGCTGGAAGCAGTGGGAGGGTCACTTGTTGGCTCTGGATCAATCCGAGGTCTTTGACCACGTCAGCCTGAACTATCTGTGGAAAGTGCTCAAACAGTATGGACTTCCATGGGACTTTATCAGATGGCTGCAGGTGCTGTACAAACAGGCCTTGGTCTGCCCATTGGTGAATAGCTGGCTAGGGAATAAAGTCCCTGTGCACATGGACATAAAACAAAGCTGTCCCTTGAGCCCCTTCTGTACGTGCTGTCTTTGGACTCTTTTCTGAGAGCACTCCACAGAAGCAGAGCAATGCGGGGCATGGTTTTCCCTGACCAGAGCCTGGGAGGACTGATCAGGGGAGCTGTTGCATGGAAGGCGGTTGCCCATGCAAATGACGTGACCTTGATAGTGATCTCCTGGGTAACTGCTGTATTTTGGTGATGTTATTGGGGTACTTGGCTGCAGCCGGAGCCATGATGAACCTAGAAGAGAGCAGGGTCCTGTGGGTGGGATCGGACCCCGGTGGGGGTTTTCCCTTACTTATCAGGGATTTGAGATTAGTAAGCAGCCAAGACAGGAGCACCCCGAGGGTGGTGAACATCTTGGGGATATTGTTTGGGGTCGGGGACAAGGTGGGGAAAGCGAACTGGAGAGGCAGCTGCTGGCCTCTGAGGAACATCTCAGCTTATGGCATAAGTGGACCTTGTTGTTAGCCCAGAAGGTTGTCATGCTCAAGACCTATCTTTTGGCTGCGGGAAATTGCCTCAACCATGTATTTCCCCCAACTCCACGAGTGCTGCAATCACTGAACATGATGGTCTTCCACTTCTTGAGGGGTAATAGGAGATCCTTAGTCAGGAGAAGTGTGACTTTTCTGCCAGTGACACAGGGGAGGTTGGACATGGTGGGCTTTGAAGCCTTTTATGGTTCCAGTTTCTTGTTTTTCAGTTTTCAGTGGGTGACTGAACTGGAGGGCAGGCCAGGCCAGGGAAGAATGGTGGGGCAACCACAAAGTCAACAACCAACGCTTTGGATCTGGCTTTATTTTTTTGAGCCCACTGGGTGCAGCACTGGGTTTGGGGTGGCCGATGGTGACAGAAGAGGGAGGAGATTAGGAGGGTCCCCCACTCTTTCCAGTGCCCGTCCACTGCCACCTTATGTCCAATTGGCCTTTCAGTGTGTGGCTACGTGGAAGGTGTTTGCAGGATGGTTTAAGCCACAGCAGTGGCCTCCCTCACAGCAGCAGTGGCCACACTGGTTTGCTGCAAAGCCCTGGAGGCCCCTCCACTTGGGTCCCCAGTTGCACAAGAATCTGTTTTTTCCCTACTCCCGTGTTACTCATGCCCACTCGAGGAAGGTCTTTGGTCCGGCTGGCTTGACAGGATGGACCCATGCAATAACGTGGGGCCCCACAACTTGAGAGTCTGTCTAGAGATGTCTGAAGTTCTGTGGGTTGATCTCATGTCTGTGTTTCTCTCTGCGTCACCTAATGCCAAGAGGCTTTTGCCCTTGCACTTGTCTTCGTGCTTTTTTTCTTGCCCACCTCATTCTTAAAAGGAGTGCCAGGACCAGGCTTCATAGTCAAGGAAAGAGAAGCAGGAGCAGGAGTCCCAGGCTGGAGCCCAGCACACCTCTGGGCACCGAGAACAGGGGTGGTTCTAAGGGAAGCCTTAAAAGTCATAGAGCCCCAGAGGGTGGGGCAAGAGGAGGGGAACCATGACTAATCATGATCTGTGGAAAGCCACAAAGACACACAGCCAGTCTGCTCCCTGGCTCACCCAACACCCGCTGCAGGCCACCTATAGACCAGCATGCCAGATGGCTGTTGACATTCAGCGGCCAGTATCAGAATGTTGTAGGAAAGCAGAGCCAGCCCCCCAGGTCAGGCTCCTTACCGTTCCCACTCACGGTGCTCCTTTTGGCGGTGGGGGAGGAAATTTTTCCCTAAGCAGCTTTTCACCAACTGGCAAGAGGCAGAGAAACACCCAGGCTCCAAGGCGCTATTCAACAAGCCCCCTCCAGCATAGGGACAGGTACAGATTTGGAAGAGGGAGACTGCTCTGCATGCTAGCCCAGGTGTCCGCCCACTTTCTTTGGCAAGCTGGGAAGCCAGAGGCTGGCTTGGGACTATCTAGGGCTCGCATGCAAATCTTTGCTCTCCCCAGCCCCGCTGGAGCCAGAGCCTTTGCCCCAGTGGCCAAAGGGAGGATTTGGCAGTAAAAAGAGCAGGGCTTTCAGCCGAAGTGAAGGCTAAAGAAGCAGAACTGCAATGGGACTTGAACCCTCAATGATAAGACAGCTTATTTTTAGGCCACACAGTAACAGGCTGCTCTCTTTTGTAGGTTTCAGAGTAACAGCCGTGTTAGTCTGTATTCACAAAAAGAAAAGGAGTACTTGTGGCACCTTAGAGACTAACCAATTTATTTGAGCATGAGCTTTCGTTAGCTACAGCTCACTTCATCGGATGCATACCGTGGAAACTGCAGCAGACTTTATATATACACAGAGAATATGAAACAATACCTCCTCCCACCCCACTGTCCTGCTGGTAATAGCTTATCTAAAGTGATCATCAGGTTGGGCCATTTCCAGCACAAATCCAGGTTTTCTCACCCTCCACCCCCCCACACAAATTCACTCTCCTGCTGGTGATAGCCCATCCAAAGTGACAACTCTTTACACAATGTGCATGATAATCAAGTTGGGCTATTTCCTGCACAAATCCAGGTTTTCTCACATCCCCCCCCCACCCCCATACACACACAAACTCACTCTCCTGCTGGTAATAGCTCATCCAAACTGACCACTCTCCAAGTTTAAATCCAAGTTAAACCAGAACATCTGGGGGTGGGGGAGGGTAGGAAAAAACAAGAGGAAATAGGCTACCTTGCATAATGACTTAGCCACTTCCAGTCTCTATTTAAGCCTAAATTAATAGTATCCAATTTGCAAATGAATTCCAATTCAGCAGTTTCTCGCTGGAGTCTGGATTTGAAGTTTTTTTGTTTTAAGATAGCGACCTTCATGTCTGTGATTGCGTGACCAGAGAGATTGAAGTGTTCTCCGACTGGTTTATGAATGTTATAATTCTTGACATCTGATTTGTGTCCATTTATTCTTTTACATAAAAGATTATCATGATTGATTATCATGCATATTGTGTAAAGAGTTGTCACTTTGGATGGACTATCACCAGCAGGAGAGTGAATTTGTGTGTGGGGGGGTGGAGGGTGAGAGAACCTGGATTTGTGCTGGAAATGGCCCAACCTGATGATCACTTTAGATAAGCTATTACCAGCAGGACAGTGGGGTGGGAGGAGGTATTGTTTCATATTCTCTGTGTATATATAAAGTCTGCTGCAGTTTCCACGGTATGCATCCGATGAAGTGAGCTGTAGCTCACGAAAGCTCATGCTCAAATAAATTGGTTAGTCTCTAAGGTGCCACAAGTACTCCTTTTTTCTTTTGTAGCAAATTTTTAGAACCATAAATGGATTCCACTGAGAGGACCCCTAAATTGTAAATGGGATACATGACCTTGTTCTTTCTCTCCCTCATTCCAGGCCAGGAGGAGAGCTGGAGGAGAGTCAGACTCAGCTTTGTAGCAGGGGAACATGGTGAAGCACAAGGAACTCAGGTATGGGTTTTACACGGGAAAAAGCAGGTAACTGTTAGAGTGAATCTAGGGGGCCTGCTAGGAGATGGCTGTTTGTTGCCCTCTTAATTGTGCATCCCCCCTGCCCCTTACCCTTCTGCTCTGCCCTCTAAGCTGCAAACCAGCCAGGGAAGTTGAATCACTGCCTCTTCTTCATGTACACGGGAGACGTCGTTACTTAAGTCCTCCTTGTTTCCAAGCCCCATGTGAATTCATGACATGCCTGGACTCTGTGACTGCAGCATTCATGTGCATGAGACTGTCTCAGGAGATGACCCTTGACATGTGTGAAAGGAGCTTTTTCTATGCTGCTAGAGAAGGGAATGTGAGAGTCCATTCACAGCCTGGCTTCCTATGAGCTCTGAGGAAGCTTTGGGATCTGCAACAGAATTCTCTGCATCCTCAGGTTATCCTGGTCATCCAGGGCTGCAGGATTTGGCCCATGGTCAGTCAAGGTGCGACAACTGCTGCAGTCTTACATGGTGAGTCCTGCAGCCTCTCTCGAAACTGCTCTGCCATGTTCTGCAGGGCGGCCTTATTGGTTGAGAATCTGGCAGAAGAGAGACCGTGGAGTAGAGAAGGAAAATGTCCTCAGCAGTCACAGCCGGCAGGAGCAGGAACGGCTGGGTTTGTTTTTAAACATCTCTCCCTGCTCAAGCCTTTAATCATTCCTGTGGCTCTTCTCTGAACCCTCTGCAATTTATCAGGGAAAACAAGCAAACCAACCAAACCAGGCTGTTCGGACTGATGTAACAATCTATTGCCTTGCAAGGTTCTATATAAATCAGATTATTCCATTCACCCAAGAGTTCAACTTTAAGGGCTTTTGGTAAACTGACCACCTAGTCACTTAACATTAACCCGTTCAAAAAGTTGGCAGGTCAAATTAGTCTTTCCTCCCAAATCAAAATGAAAAAATAAATCAGTGAAAGAAAATAACCTGAAGCACCTCTGTTGCTTTTCACAGCAGACTGGGGGAATACAGAAGGGAAAATGCTTCTCTCTCCTGACACTGAGTAACATTTCTGTCTGTCCTTGAGATCCTGCCACAGGGACAAGGATTGAGGATGCAAATGACATGTTGAGGCTACATTGGTTTGTACATTCCTTTACTCCTTCATTAGTGATAAGGGTGCATGAGTTCAAAGTAATCCAGCTCTGACTTTCACATCCTAGGTTAGTTCCAGGCTGGCAATTACCAAAAAAATTTCGTTCTAAGCTGAGCAGGTTGAATCTGGAGTCACTGAGAGATGATAAATATAGAGCCCTGCTAAGAAGTGTCTGTCCAGTGGCAGTTCCCCCTGTATTCTCCCCAGTTTATGAACTCATCTTCAGTATATAGGCCACTGAACCTAATGAGTGGGGAGGGTCCCAGTACTTGGGCTCCAGCCCAAGTGAGAATTTCTACACTGCAATTAAACAGCCCCCAAAGCCTGGCAAGCCCAAATCAGATGGCCTGGGCCAGCTGTGAGTTTTTAATTGTACTGTAGATATACCCTTGGTGTCAAAATCCCAGTTTTCTCACCAGGGAATCAAGCCCTAGTCCCCCATGTGATGGATACTCACCACTCTTACTCATGCAGCAAGAACTGACAGCTGCCCCTGCATGGGGATGTAGGGGAACATCCTGGGCAGCTCCTTGGACCACTGTGGCTGTCAGGAGACCCAGCTAGGCAGGAGCTGCTCTGGGTTCTATGCAGGGGGAGATTGACTGGTCTGCTGACTCTCAATTGCCTGCCTACCCTGTCAATCAGGGTGACCTGGAGCTTTGGCCTCTCCCCATTGCCCCTGGGGACTGTCAGTCTCAGGGTCCTGATTTCCCATTGACCCTTCCCCTTTCTTTTGGTATTGGAACTAGCCAACCAAAAAACCCACTAAGTTTTAGTAAGGGTCCAACAGTCCCCTGACACAAGCCATCCCCGTGGGGGTCACAGATGTCTACAGAAGACAGCACAAGCTGGTCCCATGGTGTAACAGTCAGCACTCCAGACTCTGAATCCTGCAATCTGAGGTCAAATCTCAGTGGGACGCCATGTTGGTTTATGGCAAAGCTCAAAGCGCTCACCTTTCCTGACTTCAGTTGTGCAAGCACAAATCCTTTCCCTCCTGCTGGGTGACTCATGCCAATGGAGGCAGGTCTTTGGTCTGGATGGCCGCAATGGGTTGGGGCTCTAGAACTTGCCACCCTGGCTACCAATGCCTGCAGGCCTGCATTTTGACCTGGTGGTTGGGATTATCACTGGTTCACCTGATGCCCTCAAGTTTGGCCCTTATGCTTGCTGCCACACTTTCCTCTTGCCCACGTGACACTTAAGGAAAGGAGTGTCAGGGCTAGGCAGGAGGGAGGAAGTGTCCCAGGCTGGAGCCCAGCACACCTCTCCTCCTCTGGGCACCTAGAGCAGAGGTGGCAGCTCCAAGGGAAGGCTTAAAACCCATAGACCAACTGAGGGCAGGGCAAGAGGAGGGGAAGACCATGCCTAGGCACGGCCAGCTAGCCCAGGCTTCCACCCAATTTCTTTGGCAAATCAGAAATGGCAAAGGCTAGCCTGGAAGCACCTAGGGCTCACACCCTGGCCTTTGCGATGCCTGACCCCCAACTCCTTCCCGGGGCCCAACTCCTTCCCGGGGCTCTAGCTAAAGCTCAGAGCATTGGCCTGAGCAGCCAAGAAGAGGCTCCAGCCCTGAAGAAAGCAGGACTTCCAGCACAAAGGGAAAACTGCACAAGCACAGCCCCAAAGAGACTCAACCTTCAATCATCTGATCTGAAGTCAGAAGCTTTATCCTTTAGGCCGTGTGGTCATAGGAGAAAAACCTTTTCAAGCACTAAGAAAAGAAGGACACTGTGTTTCTCAGGTCATCTATTGGGGGTGCAGAGAGTCTCCGGGCACAAGAAGTCGAATTTCCAGCGAGATGTGAGACTTAATTCTATGGAGCGAGGTGCAGGACTTGGGCAGGGAGGCATCAACATGGGGGATTAAGGTGCAGTGGATGGACCGGCTGTGTAGGTGTAGAGATTTAGTTGCCCTGAAGCCCAGGAAGGGAGGAGGAGGAGGAATCCTGCTGGTAGTCAGAGGCCATGGAGAAAAAGAAGAGGAGTTCCTGGACTTTTTTGCCTCTCTTTTGCCTGCCTGCTTGCTCTTGTCGTGGCAGGAATAAATACTTTTAGCAAGCCTGGCTAGCTCAGTCAGTCATCAAGCTCTGAGGGTCAAGAATTCAAGCCCCTGCCCGAGCAGTGAGCTTTTAAGTTGCCTTGTGTGCCAGGAGCCAAATGATTGCTGGTGGTGTCCAGAGCCACACACGGATTCCCAGAAGCAGCGACGGTTTCCTGGAAAGGCCCCTTTCTTCTGCTGAGTCCTTAGAAATCATGAGAGGCTAACGTCCACAAAAGCAGGCCCAGAAAGTGAAGTCTCCAACTGGCAGGAAGAGCTGTGGGGCCAGGTGCTGAGAGAGCCAATGGGAGAGAGGGAGCAGCTGCAGTGAAGTAATGAGTACAGAGGGCAAGTGTAAAGGGGGGTATGATCCTGCTATTGTGACAAATGTTCCTGGCTTATGCACTCTAAGATAGAGTGGAACCGGCTAGTGAAAGGATCCGAGTCCTCGCTCCCACTCCCTTACCCAGAGGCCTGCCTGACCTTGAGGACTCTCTTTCTACTCTCGTGTGTGGCAGAAGCCTCATAACCCTGACAAGGCTGGACCAAGGATTCCTGAGGGGTTCAACCCCCAGTCTTGTCGTGGTCACTTAGAACAGTGGCTGGGGTGTTTCTTTTACCCTGAGGCTTTGCTTATCTCTAGCTGTCATGGACGAGTGGTTAAACTGTTGGCCTGATAAAAGATACCAAGTTATGGAAACTAGGCAAAGCAGAATGAAAGGGCTTCACACCCCACGCAGCTCAGCCGGGTGGGCATGAGCAGATTTTGGGGGCTGGGATTGAGCTCCATGGGCAGCAGCACCACAAAAGGCAGCCAGGATCGACAGGCCTAAGGAATGTTTCAATCCTTTTTTTGTAGGTATGATGAATGCAACTGTTACAGTGCACCCCATAAGGCTTTATGGGAATATGCTTATGAATGTACATATGACATAACGGGAATATGTTTTATGCTACATATGCCGTGTAACATGTCTCTGTAAAGGTTGAGCTATTGAATCTATTCCTCCTATCTGTATGCATGTGTCATTTTTGTAGTTGAAGTTACGAATATTGGCTGTGTACTTGCTTGATTTTAAGTAGCCTAGTAGAGCATTTGGTCAGCTTCTTGAGAAAGGAATGTGCAAATTAAGTGCCCCATCAAGAATCATTTAAGCCAACCATGAACTTGAAGGCGTCAATCCACATCTGAGCTTTCCCAGGAATGTGACTCGGCTGTTAAGAAACTCAGTTGTGCATGGACATGTGACTTGCCCATGTGACTCAAACTCCATTTTGTAGCTGGATTCTACACCGGGGAGGGAGGGGTCTCCACCCACAAAAAAAGTCTATTTAAACCCCTGGGAGACCCCTCCATGTTGTCTTCAGCTGGCTCAAGAGATACCCTCTGCATCTCCAAGGATACCTAAAAGAAACTGGAAGAAAGGACAGTGACTACAGGGGGTGTGAGTGATTGCTGGACCCAGACTAGAAGGAGACTCGTCTGTAAAAGGAAGCTTATTGAAACCATAGGCGCTGACTCCGTGGCTGAAGCACCCACGGGGAAAAATTGGTGGGTGTTCTGCACCAACTGGCAGCTCTCTGCCCCCTCGCCCAGCTCACCTCTGCCTCTACTCTGCCTCCTCCTCCCCATAGTGTGCCACATGCCTGCTTTTTCTCCCTAGCTCCCAGCACTTGCGCCGCAAAACAGCTGTTTCGCGAGGCTGGGAGGGAGGGGGGCAGAGCGGGAATGCAGCGCACTCAGGGGAGGAGGTGGGGCCCCGGGGCGGGGATTTGGGGAAGAGGTTCAATGGGTCAGGGAGGGGGTGGAGTTGGGGTGGGGACTTTGGGGAAGGGGTGGAGTAGGGGAGGGGCCAGGGACGGGGGGCGGGCATAAGCACTCACCTGCACTGAGGAAAGATGGTGCCTATGATTGAAACATCTTTGAGGGTGAGGTTTTACCTGTATTCAGTTTTATTACTGTATTAGAGAGAGATTTGCATGTTTTATATTATTTTACTTGGTAATTCGCTTGGTTCTGTCTGTTACTACTTGGAACCACTTAAATCCTACTTTCTGTATCTAATAAAATCACTTCATTTATTAATTAACCCAGAGTATGTATTAATTCCTTGGGCGGGGGGGGGGGGAACAGCTGTGTCAGTGTTAAAAAAGGCAAACAATCTATAAATTTGCCCTGTATAAGCTTTATACAGGGTAAAATGGATTTATTTAGGGTTTGGACCCCATTTGGAGTTGAGCATCTGAGTGTCAAAGACAGGAACACTTCTTAACCTGTTTTCAATTGAGCCTTCAGCTGTTAGGGGACGTGGTTCAGACCTGGGTCTGGGTTTGCAGCAGGCTAGTGGGTCTGGCTCAAACAGGGCAGGGTACTGAAGTCCCAAGCTGCCAGGGCAGGAAAGCAGGGGCAGAAGTAATCTTGGCACATCAGTTAGCAGTTCCCAAGGGGGTTTCTATGATCCAACCCATCACGGCAGCCTCCGCTCCTGGGTCTTCCCCAGGGACAGAATATTTCATTGCAAAATAAAGCTTTTAATTGAAAGGAGTAAAATGAAACGGGCACCCAGTGGTGCCAGAGACTATGGAATGAAAAGCCCATGTTTCCTAAATCGTAGAAGATTAGGGTTGAAGGGACCTCAGGAGGTGTCTAGTCCAACCCCCTGCTCAAAGCAGGACCAATCCCCAAGTCAGTCATCCCAGCCAGGGCTCTGTCAAGCCGGGCCTTAAAAACCGCTAAGGATGGAGATTTCACCACCTCCCTAGGTAACCCCTTCCAGCGCTTCACCGCCGTCCTAGTGAAATAGTTTTTCCTAATATCCATCCTAGACCTCCCCCACTGCAACGTGAGATTTTCTTCTTCTTCTCTTACCTGCCACCACTGAGAACAGCCTAGCTCAATCCTCTTTGGGACCCCCCTTTCAGGTAGTTGAAAGCAGCTATCAAATCCCCCCTCATTCTTCTCTTCCGCAGACTAAACAAGCCCAGTTCCCTCAGCCTCTCCTCATAACTCATGTGCTCCCCTCATCATTTTTGTTGCCCTCCACTCTCCCCAATTTGTCCACATCCTTTCCGTAGTGGGGGGGCAAAACTGGATGCAGTCCTCCAGATGTGGCCTCACCAGTGCCAAAGAGGGGAATAATCAGGGGAGGGGGCGGGAAGGGGTGGAGTCGGGGCAGGCTCTGTGGCAGAGCCAGGGGTTGAGCCGTGAGCACCCCCCGGCACATTGGAAAGTTGGCACCTGTTGCTCCAGCCCCAGGGTCGGTACCTACACAAGGAGCCGCAGATTAACTTCTGAAGAGCCGCACGTGGCTCTGGGGCCCCAGGTTGGCCACCCCTGGAATAATCACTTCCCTCGAGCTGCTGACAACACTCGTATTAATGTAGCCCAAAATGCCATTAGCCTTCTTAGCAACAAGGGCACACTGTTGACTCATATCCAGCTTCTTGTGCACTGTAATCCCCAGGTCCTTTTCTGCAGAACTGTCCATTAGCCAGTCGGTCCCCAGCCTGTAGCAGTGCAAAAAACGGGATTTTTCTGTGATAAGGGCAGGACTCTGCACTTCTCCTTCTTAAGCCTCCTCAGATTTCTTTTGGCCCAATCCTCCAATTTGTCTACATCATTCTGGACCCAATCTCTACCCATCAGAGCTTGGATTCTTTCCATGCTTTCACAGAGGGAAGAGCACATGTTCCATGACTTCATAGGGCAGAGTTTTAGGGCTATTGTGATTCAGGGAGCTATGTTATAAAGTGTCTTCCCTGTGTGGATTTGACAGGTGGATCGACATAGATGCACATTTCAGAGTAGCAGCCATGTTAGGCTGTCTCCGCAAAAAGAAAAGGAGGACTTGTGGCACCTTAGAGACTAACAAATTTATTTGAGCATAAGCTTTCGTGAGCTACTGCTCACTTTATCAGATGCACATTGTGACCCTTCTCAGGGTGCTGAGGGCTGTGAATCTTCTTGTTGGCACCTGCCACTAGGAAGAGGGAGTTTTGGATTTGGCAACCAGATGTTAGCGACTCAACTCACCCAGCCTGTTGGCCACTCAAGGACCCTCCACTGAGCTACAGCAGCCCTGCCAGTTGACAATAGAGGCACCCTAACCCCTGAGTTCCTTCAATGTGTCCTTCTCTGGGGTCCAACCCCAATCACCAGATACTAAGAGAAATCCCAGATCCTCTCTGCCCGAAGCAATGGTACATCCCAAGTTACCAGTTTTACTGTAGACCACTGCTCCTGCATCACACACAGCACTTGAGTACAATTATCGAACGTTATTCAACAAGGGAGAGAGATTTAAACAGAAACAAACGTGAGTGATGGAAACCAACTGTTACCAACAAAACAAAATCACAACATTCAACCTATACTTTTTAATAGTTACCTTTCCTATCTAAGTAGATTCTCACCTCACACTTCAGTCTACTGCAGTGATTGCTAGTCCCTAGGAGCCATGGCCCTGCCTTTCATGCAGAACCACTGGTCATTAGGGCTCTCCTTGGTGCATAAACCCAGAGTGTTTTTCTCCACCCTGTTATAAACTGATTAAGTCTTTTGTCTTCATTCACAGAAAGGATGATCTCCTCATTGTCATATTGTCCTTTTTATTTCCACAGGGTTTCGCTGTCTATAGTTTGTCTTTGATAGTTTTCGATTGGCTTTTCTGGGTTGTTGCAAAGGTTGACAATTGAGCAGTACATCGCATAACTGGTTAGCAAGGTTCAGATGACAATTCCCTCCCACTTGAAGGGGCCGTCCCCACCAAGACCTATGATTGGGGTGACTCCTTTTTATGACAATACCATATGAGCATAATTTTCCATGTACTTACATTACTCCTTAAATATGACTCGTACACACCTCTTGCAGTGATTAGGCATAAGAATAATTTACAAGCTTTCAGTAGAGTTCTCACTGCTGTGCTTCCTGGATAAATAACATAAAATCAGTGTATTAGGTGTGGTGAGTTTGTCAGTTCTGAGACAGGAGTTGCTTGTGAATGATAGTGACCCAATTGGCACGAATAAGCTTTTGTCACACATGCCCTGAGCTAGACAGTCACACCCTGTTATAATAGAAAAGCCAGCAGAAAAAAACAGAGAAAGGAACAATAAGATACTGAGGGCTTGGCTACACTTGCAGATGTAGAGTTCTTTGAGTTCAGCCAGCCTTCGGAGAGCGCAGAAGGGAAAGCAGTGCAGTCTGTCCACATGCTGTCAGCGCACTGGCTTGGCCACACTTGCAGTGGCATTGGGAGTGGTGCATTATGGGCAGCTATCCCAGCGTTCAAGTGGCTGCAACGTGCTTTTCAAATGCGTGGGCGGGGTGGAGTGTGACTGGGAGGGTGTTGTGTGTATGTGGGATGTGGGGGGGGGGGAATGGGTTTTTGGGGTGCTGAGAGTGTGGCAGCATGCTGTCTTGTAAGTTCAGACCCCCCCCCCCCACTCAAAGCGGCTGGCTGTCAGAAGCGGAGCTTTGCAATGGCATTCCCGCATTCCTGCGGCCAATTTCACAACGAGAAGAGTGGCCACTTGACTTAAGGGGATTATGGGACGTTTCCAGAGGTCAGTCAGAGCGCAGTAGTGCAACACCTCGTTCACCCTGATGCTGGAACGTCTCACCCAATATGCATCAGACATTATCCCTCTCATCACGGTGGAGTACCAGCAGCGCTCCAGCCAGGGAGTCCGAGCGCTCTACGTGCCTTGCCAGTGTGCACGGGGAGTCAGGTGGAGCACTCTGGGTGGCTTTATTGTGGTATAACTTGCAAGTGTAGCCAACGCCTAAAATGACAATGGTTAGAACTCTCCATTTCTCTCAGTCTTTGGATGGATGGGTACTAAGAGCTGTGGCTACAGTTGAGGAACCAGGCAATGGGACAGCTGGTTCAGCCCTCCATGATAGTAGCTTTCTCACATACAGGAAGAAAGGTCAAGATTGGAATTGATGTCATGACTTGCTTCCCATAGGGGATCAATCTGTCTAAGGCTCTGTCTACACTTCAAACAATGGAAGTAGTCTTCTGACAACCTAACACTGTCTACACTGAGAGATGTGGCCATGTCAACATAACTTTTCAGCGTAGACCAGCCTTTAGATGGCTTTTTGATATGAAAGGCAATGGACTTCAGCCTTTTCCTTGATATGGACGGTTGACGATTGCAGGTTTCCTACCAGCTGGACACATCCTATGACAGATGTCATGCCTTTCCTTTGCAAATTAGAGAAGTGGGGAAGTCAGTAACCCTAACAGTCTAAGTGGATAAAAATTTATGCAACTTGTCTCCATGAGTAGTTTCCTTTTAATAGAAATTGACTTTGAAATTAATAAAATTAAGTGTCATTTGAAATACAGAAAATTAAAATCTATATCGGGCCAATATTCTCTTATACACTCTTTCTCACACACATTCTCCCACCCCAACCTTTGGAGTGAGGTTTTCTACCAGAACTCCTTACACTACAGGGGGTAAATTAAATCAAAGTCACTTTTCAAGATCAGCCATCATTTCCTGTATGACAAAACAAAAAAGACAACTTTCAGTTTTCCAAAATAATGCAGATTATCACACAATGAGTCTCTTACTCTATAACCAATAACTTCACCTATAATTTCATTTTCATTGGTAACAACAACATATTCAAAGACCACAAATTCTTGCCATATATGTTAGTTTTCTTTTATCCCCATTGCCAACAACTGAACCATGACTGAAGTTGTGGTTTGTCCCAATGTAGGTCCCAGCCACTTCTCTGAGTTCATATATCTTAAGATCTTCTGCCATGTGCGTTGGTGGAAGGGGTCTCCTAGGTGGGAAGGTTTGCATCATGAGGAAAAATACCTCTCTTATTTTCACACTTTTTAATCTTTCAGAGTAGGAGGAGGTAGAGGAGAAGTGATGTAAATGCATAAAATACAGGAGAAAACTGTCTGGTCTACACTGAAGACATTTATCAGTATTACTATATTGCTCAGAGGTGTGAAAAATCCACACCGCTGAGCAGCGTAGTTACACAGCCCTAGGCCCCCGTGTAGATGGTGCTACGTCAGCAGGAGAACTTCTCCTGCCAACACAGCCACCACCGCTTGCAGGGCCTGGACTAATCAAGTCGGACGGGAGAGATCTCTCTCCTATTGGCTTACAGCATCTGTAATAACAATGCTAGACCAGCACAGCTACAAATCGGTGCAGCTGCGCCAACATCAGCTTTATTGTGTAGCCGTCGCGTCAGACACAAAACCAGATACATGCCGGAGACTGTGTGTTAACTGCCCAGGAGTGGCTGTTCTCACAGTAAAGCAGTGTAAAAGGCACCCCAGCTTGGGGAACTGAGGGGAAACAGCTGTTCAACAGTCCAGATTGTACTGTGGTTAATGTCACAGACACTCAATTTCAAAGAGTCTCCTAAAACACAGAGAAAGTAAATCCATGTCCCACAAATCGAAGACTCCAGATAGAGGGCAAGTTGCCCTGGCACTGCTTCTTGCTAACAGAGAGGTCCAGAGACAATGACAGAGTTCTGGGGAAGTTGTGAACAGTAAGCATGGGCTGGTGGGGTTCAGTGGAGAAAGGGAACAGGAAGGGCAGGGATATTACTGAATGCAGGATCTCAGCAGTCCTAGATGTCAGGATAGCACATAGAATCATAGAATATCAGGGTTAGAAGAGACCTCAGGAGGTCATCTAGTCCAACCCCCTGCTCAAAGCAGGACCAATCCCCAATTTTTGCCCCAGATCCCAAATGGCCCCCTCAGGACTGAACTCACAACCCTGGGTTTAGCAGGCCAATGCTCAAACCACTGAGCAGCCCTCCCCCCCAAACATATTGCAGCCCATTGGGAAACAATCTCAACTATACTTATAAAATGATGGGGTCTAAATTAGCTGTTTCCACTCAAGAGAGGGATCTTGGCGCCACTGTGGATAGTTCTCTGAAAACATCCACGCAATGTGCCATGGCAATCAAAAAGCAAACAGAAAGGGATAGGTAATAAGACAGAAGATATCATATTGCCTCTATATAAATCCATGCTACGCCCACATCTTGAATACTGTGTGCAGATGTGGTCACCCCATCTCAAAAAAGATCTATTGGAATTGGAAAAGGTTCAGAAAAGGGTAAAAAAAAAATGATTAGGGGTGTGGAACAGCTTCTGTATGAGGAGAGATGAAAAAGACCAGGACTTTTCAGATTGGAAAAGAGATGAAGGGGGGATATGAGAGAGGTCTATCAAATCATGATGGGTGTGGAGAAAGTAAAGAAGAAAGTGTTATTTACTCCTTCTCATAACACAAGGACTAGGAATCACCCAATGAAATTAATAGGAAGCAGGTTTAGAACAACAAAAGGAAGTATTTCTTCACACAACGCAGAGTCAACCTGTGGAACTCTTTGCTAAAGGATGTTGTGAAGGCCAGGCCTATAACAGGGTTCAAAAAAAGAACATGATAAATTCATGGAGGATAGGTACATCAATGGCTATTAGCCAGGACAGACAGGGATGGTGTCCCTAACCTGTTTGCCATAAGCTGGAAATGGGCGACAGGAGATGAATCACTTGATGATGACCTGTTCTGTTCATTCCCTCTGGGGCACCTGGCGCTGGCCACTGTCAGAAGACAGGATACTGGGCTAGCTGGACCTTCGTCTGACTCAGTCTGACCGTTCTTATGTACTAGGGAATCTAATGAGTCCAGTGCAATGGGAGGGAGCAGGAAAATCCCCATGTGTAGACAACACTGGGAAATTAGAAGCTATAATTCCAGAAGCAACAGACTCAAATTAGTCTGGAAAATCAGAATGTGAAAATAAGAATCAGGGTCATGTGACTTTTGCAATGAGAAGAGAGATTGTGACTGCTACACATGGTGAAGGGGGAGCAAGACTCTCCATGTCTCAAGAAGTTTCACTACCAACCTAAGCCATTTTCACACGCTGGGGTACAATCCAGAGCAGTGAGGAGTTGTGTCACCTGTAATCCTGGGTGAGAGTCAATGTTCTGCAGCTGGAGCTCCCTTGTCTGGAAGCCAGCATTCAAGGACGCCCGAGTATCTGTGTGATCAGTAACCCTGGACCAGCAGCTCTGACTCCAGCAGCCTGCTTCTTACACCCCAAGCACATTCTGGTCTGGGTGGAGAAGGCTCAGGGTTTCAGAGAAGGTCAGGAGTAGGAAGCTTCTGTTGGTTATGCTGGACCTAACCCCCAGTTTTACTCGTGCTACCAGGAGATCTTTGACACGGTGTGATACTGCTCCTGTGCTCTGCTCCCGAAGTGTTCTGCAGCAGGGGAGGGTCACTGGTCGTGTGTGTGTCACTGGCATGTTGGGGTGATGCTGAAACAGGACAGAGCAGAGGTGGCATTGTGGGGGTGGTGTGAACCTCATCTCTTCAGCACCACTTCCAAGAATTGAAGGGACAGGACTCCTTACCCAGCGAGGTCACAGTCTCATAGGTCTCCTGCATGACGTCTCTGCAGAGGGCTCTCTGAGCGGGGTCCAGCAGAGCCCACTCTTCCCTGGTGAAATACACAGCCACCTCCTCGAAGGTCACCGGCCCCTGAAAGAGCAAGAGTCCCACACTCAGTACCCGCTGCCCCACTCACAGCCCCACTAGTCGTGGGGGAGAGCAGCCAATCAAATTGGAGCTCTGGGAGGCTCGCTGTCAAAAGAGTTCCAACCCCCCACAAGGCTCCGAGCATCCAGGAAACACCAGGGTGAGGGGACGAAGAGAGAGTCCCTCCTCTCTCCCAGCTGATCCATCACACACCTACTCGCCACAGACTGATACGGGAGATGGAGCCCCTAGCAGGGTCCAGGGAGAGCTCCCTGGTAGGAAGCCCAACACCCCGCTCATTGTGAGGAGCTGGATATGAGGAAGGGGTATCTCCCCTAAGTCTGACTGGTGGGTGCCCCCAACATATGTCTCAGCAGCCACTGGTTAGTCGGGTCAGGCTCCAACGCTATGAGTCTGGTCAGTTTTCCCAGCTCCATGTAGGCGAGTTATTTTCTGTTTCACAAATCAGGGCATTTCCACCTCTGAACCTCATGGGTCTGTTCCTAGAATCTAGGCCACTTATTAAACTCCCCCCAGCAGCTTTGCCACCCTCTCTCCTCCTCGCTTTCTCCACCATGGGCATTTCCTGCCCCACTCCAACCTCCAAACCAGACGGTGCAAACCTTCCCATCTCCAGTGTATTTGCTGTCCCTCTCCCTCCTTCAGGAACCCACCAGGAACCCCCCGATAATCCCTTCATGACCTGGCTCCTCTGCAGTCATTTCTCTCCCCTGTCCCACGGGAGGATGGGATGAGCTGGAGCGAAACATGGACGTCATTCTGCAGCCTGGCTGGGTGAGAAGGGACATTCTGGACGTTTCAGAACAGGCTTTAGTTAATTTCACATCACGATTCCCCCAGGCCCTTTCCCTGCAGACAGACATACCTGCTGCAAAAATGCTTGATCACTTTATTACAGTGTAGACCTGGCCCCTCTTGCCAGGCTAAGCCCACAGAGAATTTTTTAACCTCCCTTCCCTCACCCCGTAACAAAGTCTCTGAACACAATGCTAGAAAAGAGCAGAACCAAAGGAGTCACTGTGGGGGATTCCCTCGGACATGGACCCCAGGGCAGCCACACCCCAGCGGGGGAATATGGAGTCAGGAACTGGCTTTTCCTCTTTCTGATCCTTCCCTGGGCAGAATCACTTTCCAGTGAACAAGAGATGCTGCAATACATATGTCTGGCTGGACTAGAAAGCTGGAAATCTCTCTCCCCACTCATTTCTACCACTGCCCCTTTCAGTCTCTCCTTCCCCTGCCCTCTCTCCCTGCCCCTCTGGCTGAGAAAGTCCCATTCCTGGGTTCTTTGCTCTTCCATGCTGGATTTACTCCTGGCAATTGCTAATGGGAGGAGAAATGAGGAGGGGCTGTTTGTGGAGAGTCAATTTCATGCCAGTTCCCAGCACTTTCCCTGCGGTCTTTCAGTTACCTGGAGTCCGTGGCTGACAATTTAGTATTAACGGGCCCAGGACTGCCCTACGGTGCTAGTACCGGCTGGAGAAAGGCATCACCTGGGCCAGACAGAGAAGAAGCTTTAACATCACTTCCCAGCACAGAACCCCCGCTAGGGGAGAAGCAGCTCTGAAGCCTGGTCTCCCAGATCAAAATGGAGGCTGCAGCGTGTGACCCAGGGAGCTGAACCCCAATATCCTGAGCAGAGAGGGACAGAGCGTTTGAGCAGCCTTCCCTCCTTTAGCTCTATGGGGAGAGCAGCGAATGAGAGCACCTACTCACAGGGAGAATTGCTCATCTCATTTGGCCCACTGTCCATCTGGAGTCACTCCTTGTCTTTCCATGCAGTGACTCTGGAGTAACAATGGTCTCAATGAAACCAGATTTCAGAAACAGCGAGTCCAGAATACTGTGGAAGAGATCATTGTGTGGCAATGCTAACCCCCTTCCCACCTCCCTCACCCCACAGATCCAGGACAAGGACTCAGGGAACGAATTTTCCCCACAGAATCGGAAGTTCCTGCAGTTTTCAAGAGAGGAGAAAAGCAAAATCTGTGTTTGATAAGTGGATAGAAAGTTACCACAGTGACTGGGCATGGCTGAGAAATGACAGGCAGTGCTTGGAGCCAGGATTCTGACACAAGCTGATCAGGGAAAAGGAGCATGGTTAGTAGCAGCCCCCACAGCCAGGGTCCCCCAGACACCCCCCAGTACCAAGAGCCCAGCCCCCCCTGCCAGGATGCCACCAGATATTCCCAGGGACCCAGCCCCCAGAGTCCATGACCAGGTACCCCAGATGCCCCTCAGGGCCCCAGCAGCCAGGGAACCCCCACCAGACCTTCACTGCAAGCCTCAGAATCCCAAAGGGTTCCCTCACCAAGAGCCCCCAGCAGCCAGGGGACCCCACCCCAAAGGGACCCCCCCACTGGGAACTCAGCCTCTCACTGCTTGCCTGGGATTCCCCCACTGCCTGCTAGGACCCCTGCCTGTCCTCCATCAGGATCTGCCATGCCGTTTGCCTAGGACCCCCTCCTCCTCCCAGCGGGACCACCTGATGCTTTACAGCGGGACCCCTCACGCTGTTTGCCTGGCATCCCCTGACCTAGCACTGGAGATTCCACCCTCCCACCTCTGTGTACTGGGCATGGCAACGATCCCAGGAGCCAGCGGGTGAAGCTCAGACATAGCCCTTGGCACAGCACCAGGCACCATCTAACCCCCTGCCCCAACTCCCCAAGAGTCGCCCACCCCCGCTGTTTTGTGGCCAACAGGCCTCCTGCAACACCCACCTCCAGGACCCATAGCCTTAGCGCTGGACACATCAGAACTACCTCCTGAAACCCCAAACCTCCAGAACCCACCAACCTGACTAGGGTACCCCCTGCCCAGTCACCCAGAGGCCTCCCACTACCACAATGCCCCTTCAGCTCCAGCTGCAATCTCCCCACACAGACACGCATTCCCCCCACCCCCCGAACAATGTTAGCTCATAGAATATCAGGGTTGGAAGGGACCTCAGGAGGTCATCTAGTCCAACCCCCTGCTCAAAGCAGGACCAATCCCCAACTAAATCATCCCAGCCAGGGCTTTGTCAAGCCTGACCTTAAAAACTTCGAAGGAAGGGGATTCCACCACCTCCCTAGGTAACCCATTCCAGTGCTTCACCACCCTCCTAGGGAAAAAGTTTTTCCTAATATCCAAACTAAACCTCCCCCACTGCAACTTGAGACCATTACTCCTTGTTCTGTCATCTGCTACCATTGAGAACAGTCTAGAACCATCCTCTCTGGAATCCCCTTTCAGGTAGTTGAAAGCAGCTATCAAATCCCCCCTCATTCTTCTCTTCTGCAGACTAAACAATCCCAGCTCCCTCAGCCTCTCCTCATAAGTCATGTGATCCAGACCCCTAATCATTTTTGTTGCCCTCTGCTGGACTCTCTCCAATTTTTCCACATCCTTCTTGTAGTGTGGGGCCCAAAACTGGACGCAGTACTCCAGATGAGGCCTCACCAATGTCGAATAGAGGAGAACGATCACGTCCCTCGATCTACTGGCAATGCCCCTACTTATACACCCCAAAATGCCATTGGCCTTCTTGGCAACAAGGGCACACTGTTGACTCATATCCAGCTTCTGGTCCACTGTCACCCCTAGCTCCTTTACTGCAGAACTGCTGCCGAGCCATTTGGTCCCTAGTCTGTAGCAGTGCATTGGATTCTTCTGTCCTAAGTGCAGGACTCTGCACTTGTCTTTTTTGAACCTCATCAGATTTCTATTGCCCCAATCCTCTAATTTGTCTAGGTCCCCCTGTATCCTATCCCTGCCCTCCAGCATATCTACCTCTCCTCCCAGTTTAGTGTCATCTGCAAACTTGTTGAGGGTGCAATCCACACCATCCTCCAGATCATTAATGAAGATATTGAACAAAACCAGCTCCAGGTCCGACCCTTGGGGCACTGCGCTTGATACCGGCTGCCAACTGGACATGGAGCCGTTAATCACTATCCGTTGATGTAGCCAGCTTTCTATCCATCTTATAGTCCATTCATCCAGCCAATACTTCTTTATCTTTCTGCCAAGAATACTGTGGGAGACCATATCAAAAGCTTTGCTAAAGTCAAGGAACACCACGTCCACTGCTTTCCCCTCACCCACAGAGCCAGTTATCTCATCATAGAAGGCAATTAGATTAGTCAAGCATGACTTGCCCTTGGTGAATCCATGCTGACTGTTCTGATCACTTTCCTCTCCTCTAAGTGCTTCAGAATTGATTCCTTGAGGACCTGCTCCATGATTTTTCCAGGGACCGAGGTGAGGCTGACTGGCCTGTAATTCATAGAATCATAGAATATGAGGGTTGGAAGGGACATCAGGAGGTCATCTAGTCCAACCCCATGCTCAAAGCAGGACCAATCCCCAATTTTTGCCCCAGATCCCTCAATGGCCCCCTCAAGGATTGAACTCACAACCCTGGGTTTAGCAGGCCAATGCCCAAACCACTGTGCTTTCCCTCCCCCCAGGGCCTCCTTCTTCCCTTTTTAAAGATGGGCACTACATAGTCACAGTGTGTGACAAGTGGATAGGATGTCATCACTGCCCACTGCTGGCCATTCACACAGGCAGAAGGAGCCCTGGGGGATGCTTCTTTAACAGGGTAATGGAAGGCATGGAGGGCCAAAATAGGTAAGAAATTTCCATGCCCTGTCACTAGCAAATAATAGCCACCAGGGATCCACCCCAGAAGTGGCTACATCTTAGCACTGTGGGAAGCAACCTCTCACAGAGACCATTTGTCTTGGGGTTTGGGATACTTCTGAACCCACGCTGCACTCCGAATCACCTCCTCATCTGGTGCCAGCTGGAGAAAAGAAAAGGGTCCAGCCAACTCTCCTACCAGCAGCTGATCCCCCAAACAGGGGGAGGCCTCTGGCTTTGATGTGTATTAAATATGTGGCTGGTCTCTTTCATCGGCAAACATTTAGCAGACGTAAAGTGGGGAACAAACGATTCTCAAAGAAGGGGGGATGATCATCACTGGGCAATTTAACCCCCAGGTTGGAGAACGACTCAAGGCAACAGGTTCCCTCCAAGGAAGAAGAAGTTGCTGGGATTTAGGAACATGTGGAAGAGCCCCAAACCCAAGAGGATTTTTAATTGACATTTGATAATGACGTAGAAAGAGGCAAAACCTGAGATAGGAGATCAATGTTCAGAAATGAATGAGAAAAAGGGTGGAAATCGGAGGGATTTTGAATCCATTTTTGTAAATTAGAGAGAGGAAAGTGGAAAATCAGAGAGATTTTATATCAGTTGTTGATATGAGGTAAAACTGGAGCGTGTTTCACATGAATATTTGATAAATGAATAGAGAGAATATGGGCAACATTGGCAAGCATTTTATATCCATGTTCAAGAATCTGGCAAAAGATGTAAATCTGAGATTTTCTTAGTATTTTATAATTAGAGAGACAGGGTGAAATCTCAGGGCATATTCAATTAGAACTAGACAACTAGACAAAAGTAGGGAAAATGTTTAGGGTATTTTATATGGATCCTTGAGATTTTCAGAAAAAAGTGTCAAACTATGCAATTGAGAACATGAGAGAAAAACACCAAGATCAGAGGGGATTTTATATTGCAATTAAATAATTAGAGGGAAAAGGGGGACTGTTTAAAGGGATTTTATATGAGTGTCCAATACATAAACAGAAAGTGATGGTCCCTCCCCACCATTCACGGGGGCAGCAGGGAGCCCTCTGAGGAGCTGATTGAAGAGGGCAAAGGAGGGGGAGCTGGAGGGCTCCCTGGGTGTGGCAGATCGGGGGCAGCAAGTGGGACTGGGAACCCAGGGTCTGGGGCAGTGCCCATGGGGGACACTTGCTCCTCCCTTCCCCGCCCTGGTAGAGAACCGGCATCTCCTCCCACCCCCACTCCAGGGGCAGCCAGGTTTTGAAGAATGACTCCGGGCAACAATTTCCCACCTAAACAAGGACAAATCACTGCAGATAAAAGGGGTGAGAACCCCCCCCCATGGGAGGAGATTTTAAACGGACATTTGAGAATTAGGGAGAGACCGGGGGGGATGATGAGACCCGAGAGCGGATCATTTGAGGGGAAAGGGGGGGAATCGCCCCGGAGTTTGCAGCCACGCGTGAGATGCTGAGAGAGAAAAGGGGACGAGCCGGAGGGAATTTGTATCGGGGCTGAGAGGCGAGTGGCACAAACAGGGACAGGATCCAATTATCTCCCCCCCTTCCCCCCCGGGAATTTCCTGGCTGCACAGAGACAGTTCAACCCCCCCCGACCTTCCCCCCCCCGCAAATCCGGCTTCTCCCCCCCCCCCGCCCGACACCCACCAGGGGACCCCCCCCGCCGGGCCCCAGTCTCTGCCCCCCCCCCCATCCCAGCGGGGCCGGGGGCAGATCCTGGCGGCGGCTCCGCCGGGGCTGAGGCAGCCCCGAGGCTTCTCCCCGGTTCCCGGGGGCAGAGAGTCGCTTCCCCCCCCCCCGGGGGTCTCTCACTCACCGGGGGGCTCCGGCTGCGGGCGGGGGCGGGCAGAGCCCGGGGGGCTGGTCCCGGCTGGAGAAACCCCCCCCCCGGCCGGGCACGGAGGGGTTAATGACGGGCCCCCCCAGCACAGACCCGGGGGGGGAGGGGGAGGGACAGCAGCTGCTCAGCCGCGGCTCCCGGGTCCTACGGAGGCAGCAGCGGAAGTGACGTTGTTCTTCAGGGAGGATGAGCAGGGCTCCCACAGAGCATGCGCAGTGACAGCTGCTGCACCTCTCCCTCACCTGGGCTGGAGACGGTAGAAGCTCCCCCCCCCAGCAGGCTGGGAGAGGCAGTTTCTGAGTTCCCAGGAGCGGAAGTGACGTTGGGCAGGGGGGGAGGAGGAACCCGGCTGTGAAGGCGCGCGCGGCGCTGCGGCTCTGCCTGGCTGGTGCGGGGCCGCTGGAGCCTCTCGCGGCCTCGGAGGAGGGTTTTGTGTCTCCCGGCTCTGGGCATGCGCAGGGGGCGAGTCGGGCACGCGCAGAGGCAGAGCTCACCTGCGGGGCCGGGCTGGGCCAAAGGGTCTGTGCCGGGGAGACCTTCATCCACCCCCCGGGGCCCGCTCCCGCCGGGGCCGCCCCGGGCTCCGCCCGCCCCGCCGCGGAGCTGCAGCCTCCAGGTACCGGAGCGAGCCCCGGGGCCGGGCGGTGACGCTGCCCCAGTGTCCGGGGGGGGGGGGACCAGCCCCCCCGGGGTCCCTGCGTGGGGCCGGGCGGGGGGGAGACCTGGGGAAAGGGGCGGAGGGAAAATGTCGGCGCAGCCCGGACATGGCCGGGGGGGGGGGAAGAGCCGGGGCCCCCCGAGGGGCGGGGAGGGAAAGGGGGGGGCTGAGATCCCCTCGGATTTACCGCCCCCCCCCGCTCCCGCCCTGCCCCCTTTCGCTCCCGGCAGCAGCCCGGGTGACCCCCCCCCTCCCCCACCTCCCTGAGACGGGCTCTGCCCCCCCCCCGGACCCCGTTTCCTCCCCACTTCGCCCGTGGCCAGTTCAAATCTCCGCCTTGGTGGGGGGGTGTCCCCCCCACTTTACCTGCAGTGACTTGTCCCGGTTTAGGGGGGAGTCGTTCCCCGGAGTGATTTCTGAAACGGGCAGAGGGGGGCAGAGCCCCGGGACAGGGGCTGGGCTGGGCTGGGGGGGCCCAGGAAGGGGAGGGAGGAACAAGCTAGCTCAGGGGTTTGAGCATTGGCCTGCTAAACCCAGGGTTGTGAGTTCAATCCTTGAGGGGGCTGTTTAGGGCTCTGGGGCCAAAACTGGGGCTTGGTCCTGCTTTGAGCCGGGGGTGGGACTAGATGACCTCCTGAGGTCCCTTCCAACCCTGATAGTCTATGTTTCAACCCCCAACCTTGTTGTGGTCACTTAGGGCAGGGGCTAGGGTGTCCCCTCTCCGGGGACGCTTCCCTGCCCCGCTGATCATTACATGCAGTTGAAAGCAAATAATGTGTTCAACCAAAATCAATTTTTAAAAATAAGGAAAAAATAGGAAAGGTTAAAGGAAAACACATCACCCCACTCCGTGGAACGGGGACATCACAACCAGTGTATCTGGAGTGCCAGGCAAGTTCAGTCTGTTCCTCCAAAGTCCGAGGCTCCGTCTCAGGCCCTGGCCGTGCTGCAGGGATGCTGCGGCTCGGACACTCGCTCTGGCGGTGGCCACACGCTCTCAGGCTCTAGGTGGCAGGACCCTTCTTCCCAGCATCGCCACCGCCCTCCCCCCCCCCCAGTCTGACCTGCAAGGCCTCTTGGCTGGGGGCATCTCCCTACGCCGGGCCCGCTGCCCAAGGTCCCCCTCAGTGCACCCAGCTCCACCACTGTGACACAGCTCCAGTTCCACTCTTCCTTACCGCTGCTGCTGCTCTGCCTCCAGCTCCCTGGGCTGCTTCTCTGGCCCCCCTGGCTCTGGTTCCTGCAGCTCGGCTCCCAGGACAGGTCTGCTCTGCTCCCAGAACTGATTTGCTTCATGGGCTGCTTTCCTGGCCCCTCTGGCTCTGGCACAGCTCTGCTCCCCAGCCCAGCTCAGGACCCTGCTTTCTCCTTAGCTTGGCCCCACTCTGTCTGACCCAGGCAATTCCAGCTCACACGGAGGATGGGAACCCCAGGCCTCCTGACTAGCCTGGCCCCCCTGTCACTCAGGCTGACCTAGAGCATTGGCCTTTCCCCATTGTTCCAGAGGACTGTCAGTCTCAGGGTCCTGATTTCCCATCGACCCTTCCCCTTTCTTTTGGTACTGGGAGCTAGCTAACCAAAACACCCCCACTGAGTTTTAGTAAGGGGACTACAGTCGCCTTACATATGAAAACTTAAAGTTGTAAGAGACAACCATCTGAAACCCAGTAATACTACAGTACTTTGTTCTGTGACTGCAGAGGTATTAACAGAGCATTGAACATGAAATGATCTTTAACAATATGTTCTCACTACTTAAAGAATTCCATTCCACCTTGGTTTAATAGAGGGACCTCTGATTGACCTGGTGTTGCAGGTCCCCATAGTGCAATCTATATTTGCTTCTCCCTTGTCAGTGTAGCTTTTATGAGTCAGTGAGTTTTGCACACAGATGCAGGAATATGGACTTGAGCATCCAAAAGTTCTGTAGCCACTGTTCATCAGCCCAAACCTTCATTATTGCAGAAGATTTTTGCCCTTCTGTGATGAAGTGGGACTGTTCTTGATGTTTCCTCCGAGTGGTGTGGGGGTGGCTCGGTTTCCCCTGGGCAGTTCTTGGGTGTCTAGGTGGTGGGGTAAGGGTGTATGATCATTGCAGAGCCCTAGAGGGCAGGTGTGTGCAGGAGTCTGGACACAGAGAATGGCCGACACCCTGTTTCTTGGCAACTGATGGCCTGGGCCCTTCCCCCCTGCAAGGTGAGAGCTAAAGGGTTGGAGAACAAAGGAATCAGGTGACCTCCTGGCCTGGGAAAGGGACAAAGCCCAGAGGAGGAGGGGCTGGAGGGAGTTTCAGTTTGGGGCTGGCTGGGACATGGAGTGAAGGGCAGACGGGGTTGTCTGGCTCACTGCCCCCCAAAATGGACCCAGCTGAGGGGTCCCGTTCTCTGCACCTGCAAGCTCTGTTTTAGACCATGTTCCTGTCATCTAATAAACCTTCTGTTTTACTGGCTGGCTGAGAGTCCCGTCTGACTGCGAAGTTGGGGTGCAGGACCCTCTGGCTTCCCCAGGAGCCCCACCTGAGTGGACTCGCTGTGGGAAACGCACGGAGGGGCAGAGGATGCTGAATGCTCCGAGGTCAGACCCAGGAAGGTGGAAGCAGTGTGAGCTGTGTGTCCTGAAGACAGGCTGCTCACAGAAAGGCGACTGCCCCAGAGTCCTGACTGGCTTCATGGGGAGCAGTTCCAGAGCATCGCCCAGGGACTCCGTGACACCTTGGGAAGGATGTAAGATGACACAATATTAATACACACACTGAATATTTGTGAGTCAACTTCTACACACAAGCAATGATGTGTGAACATGGGACACTAAGGGCTGGATTAACAGTCAAAATAAATGCAGCAAAAGGCAATCCTCATTGCTGGATCAAATGCAAAGGAATTGTTGAAAACAGGACAGGAAATCAGTTATACTGGAAGTCATATGACCAAACAAAATAAACTTGTGCTATTAAAAGAAAAAGAAAGGTAGAATTAAAAACTCCTAATTACAAATCAAAGTACAAAAACCATACCAAGTGCTATAATAGAAACACAGATGGAATTCCTAAAACCAATAACTACTTAATTTTTTTTGATGAGCATTAGCTATTAAAATAAGAAATACAGAGCACCATGACATGCATTGCACAATGATAATACAGATAAATGACAAAGTGTTCAGAGTAATAGAAATAACATTTTTAAAGGAGCAAAACTATAATTAAAATGGATTACAAGGAAGAGAGCACAATTCAGGGAATCACCGCAGCAAATAAGACAAATTTGTGAACAGTTATGAGACTTCATGTAGACATACAATGATAACGATAATACCCAAAATGTGTTTCACAGAGTTTGAGGGAACGGAGGTAATTTAGTTCACTCCACCAAGTCTCTGTAGCACTAAAGTAGCACCAGGGACAGCAAGTTTTTATATTTTTTGGCAGCGTCCAGAACAGGTCCAAGGAAGCTTTGCTGTGGGAGGGGGTTGGGGGTCAGTCCTGGGTTTACAATGGTGCCAATGGCTCTGTGGCACCAGACCCACACTGGGAAGGGGCCCATTATGGACCCCTCTAACCAATCCACACAGCCGGATCTGGCCCCTCACCTCCCATTGGGGCTGGCTATTGTGGATGGGGGGAGGGGGGTCAGGGTCTGGGAGAGAAGGTCTCTAGAGGCTCTGGGGGGGTGCTCAGAAGTGGGGAAGGTTTGCATGTTTTTGGGGAGTGGGGGGCACTGGGGAGATTTGTGTGTGTTGGGGGGCTGTGCAGTGGGGGAGATCTGTGTGTTGGGGGGCTGTGCAGTGGGGGAGATCTATGTGTGTTGGGGGGCTGTGCAGTGGGGGAGATCTATGTGTGTCGGGGGGCTGTGCAGTGGGGGGGGGGTCTGTGCGGTTGTGGCAGTGCTGGGGCTGTGTGGGGCGGGGCACTGGGCCGTGAGGGGATCTGGGGGGGTGCTTCTGGGGGGGGGGGCTGCAGCACTGGGATAAGATAGGTCTGAGCACGGACAGTCCAGGGATGGGGACTTGGCACTGCATAGACCCTGCCAGAGACCCTACCCCCACATTTTGCCAGATGCTGCAGGGACCGCAAGCAAAATCAGGGATCCTGTAACGCCGGGAGATGCAGAGCCCTCCACTGAGATCAGGCCCCCTGTTGTGCAGGGCTCTGCATAGACACTGACAAAGATCAGGGTCCCCATTGTGACAGTGCTGAACAGACACCAAGGGTATCTCTACACTGCCATTATAAACCCACTCAGGCTCACAAGGCTCAGGAAAGGGGCTGTTTAATTGCAGTGTAGATGTCTGGGCTCGGGTTGGAGCCAGGCTGTAGGACCCTGCAAGGTGGGAGGGTGCCAGACCAAGCCGGAACATCTACACCACAATTAAACAGCCCCGGAGCCTGAGCTGTGTGAGCACAACTCAGGGGGCAAGGGCCAGCCACCGGTGTCTAACTGCAGTGTAGACATGCCCACAGTGACAGAGAGTCCTTGCCACAAAAAGCTCAAAGGCTAAATAGGCAATTGGTGAGTGGCTACTCTCCTTTTTACAGATGGGGAAAATGAAGCTCAGAGAGCTGAAGTAATTTGCTCAAGTTTGCTTGGAAAATTTGGGGCAAAACTGGGAACTGAACCCAGATTGTTTGATTCTTGCTTCTCCTCTTAACCCCAAGCTCAACTTGTGTGTGTACAGCTTTGTTTTGGTCTTTGTTTGCATCTCGTTGGCTTCCAAGAGCTGTTGTGGAATTTCCTTCATTGGAGGTTTTTAAGACCACGTTAGAGGTACACCAGTCTGGGAATGTCTAGGGATACTTAGTCCTGCCTCATCACAGGAGGCTTGAGTAGACGACCTCTCAAGATCCCTTCCATGCCTACATTGAAATAATTCTGTTTTGTGCTTTCATGTTCTATGCTGAACTGTTTTGCATCATGCCATTTGGAACTGTGATCGCACCATGCTGTATTGCATGATTTTATGGTGCATTGTTTTGCCTCAGCTTGTTTGGTGTCTGTGTTGTGTTGGTTTGAGTTGAGCTCTTTTCCACTGTGTACTTTTGTCCTAGGGTGTGTTAGTTTGCCTTGTGTTGCTTTCTTCTTCTTTGTATTGTGTCATCTTATGGTGTGGAGTGTAGGTTTTTGTTTTTCTGAATTGCCTGACATTATGTTGTGGTGGGATTTTTTTCTGTATGTTGTGTTTTATAAGAGGAGGCCTGGGATTGCTTCAAGTCAAAGCTGCAGAAGCTATCAGAATCCTGCATCCCAAGAAAGGGGAAAAAATTCATAGGCAGGAGTTGTAGACCAAGCTGGATGAGCAACCATCTCAGAGGTGATTAAGAAAAAGCAGAAAGCATACAGGGAGTGGAAGATGGGAGGGATCAGCAAGGAAAGCTACCTTATTGAGGTCAGAACATGTAGGGATAAAGTGAGAGAGGCTGAAAGTCAAATAGAATTGGACCTTGCAAAGGGAATTAAAACCAATAGTAAAAGATTCTATAGCCATATAAATAAGAAGAAAACAAAGAAAGAAGAAGTGGGACCACTAAACACTGAGGATGGAGTGGAAGTTAAGGATAATCTAGGCATGGCCCAATATCTAAACAAATACTTTGCCTCAGTCTTTAATGAGGCTAATGAGGAGCTTAGGGATAATGGTAGGATGATAAAGGGGAACGAGGATATGGAGGTAGTTATTACCATATCTGAGGTAGAAGCGAAACTCAAATAGCTGAATGGGACTAAATCGGGTGGCCCAGATAATCTTCATCCAAGAATATTAAACGAATTGGCACATGAAATTGCAAGCCCATTAGCAAGAATTTTTAATGAATGAATCTGTAAACTCAGGGGTTGTACCGTATGACTGGAGAATTGCTAACATAGTTCCTATTTTTCAGAAAGGTAAAAAAAGTGATCCGGGTAACGATAGGCCTGTTAGTTTGACATCTGTAGTACGTGAGGTCTTGGAAAAAATTTTGAAGGAGAAAGTAGATAAGGACATTGAGGTCAGTGGTAAATGGGACAAAATACAACATGGTTTTACAAAAGGTAGATCATGTCAGACCAACCTGATCTCCTTCTTTGAGAAAGTAACGGATTTTTTAGACAAAGGAAACGCAGTGGATCTAATTTCCCTAAATTTCAGTAAGGCGTTTGATACAGTGCCACATGGGGAATTATTAGTTAAATTGGAAAAGATGGGGATCAATATGAAAATTGAAAGGTGGATGGATAAGGAATTGGTTAAAGGGGAGACTACAGCGGGTCCTACTGAAAGATGAACTGTCAGGCTGGAGGGAGGTTACCAGTGGAGTTCCTCAAGGATCAGTTTTGGGACCAATCTTATTTAATCTTTTTATCACTGAGCTCAGCACAAAAAGTGGGAGTGTGCTAATAAAGTTTGCGGATGATACAAAGCTGAGAGGTATTGCCAATTTAGAGAAGGACCAGGATATCATACAGGAGGATCTGGGTGACCTTGTAAACTGGAGTAATAATATTAGGATGAAATTTAATAGTGAGAAGTGTAAGGTTATGCGCTTAGGAATTAATAACAAGAATTTTAGTTATAAGCTGGGGAAGCATCAATTAGAAGTAACGGAGGAGGAGAAGGACCTTGGAGTATTGGTTGACCACAGGATGACTATGAGCCGTCAATGTGATATGGCCGTGAAAAAAGCTAATGTGGTCTTGGGATGCATCAGGAGAGGTATTTCCAGTAGGGATAAGGAGGTTTTAGTACTGTTATACAAGGCACTGGTGAGACCTCATCTGGAATACTGTGTGCCGTTCTGGTCTCCCATGGTTAAGAAGGATAAATTGAAACTGGAACAAATACAGAGATGGGCTCCTAGGATGATCTGAGGAATGAAAAAATCTGTCTTATGAAAGGAGACTCAAGGAGCTTGCCTTGTTTAGCCTAACTAAAAGAAGGCTGAGGGGAGATACGATTGCTCTCTATAAATATATCAGAGGGATAAATACCAGAGAGGGAGAGGAATTATTTAAGCTCAGTACCAATGTGGACACAAGAACAAATGGATATAAACTGGCCATCAGGAAGTTTAGACTTGAAATTAGGCAAAGGTTTCTAACCATCAGAGGAGTGAAGTTCTGGAACAGCCTTCCAAGGGAAGCAGGGGGGGCAAAAGACATATCTGGCTTCAAGACTAAGCTTGATACGTTTATGGAGGAGATGATATGATGGGATAGCCTAATTTTGGCAATTAATTGATCTTCGACTATTAGCGGTAGATATAACCAATGGCCTGTGATGGGATGTTAGATGGGGTGGGATCTGAGTTAGTACAGAGAATTCTTTCCTGAATATCTGGCTGGTGAGTCTTGCCCACATGCTCAGGGTTTAGCTGATTGCCATATTTGAGGTCAGGAAGGAATTTTCCTCCAGGGCAGATTGGCAGAGGCCCTGGGGCTTTTTCGCCTTCTTCTGCAGTGTGGGGCACAGGTCACTTGCTGGAGGATTCTCTGCACCTTGAAGTCTTTAAACCATGATTTGAGGACTTCAATAGCTCAGACATAAGTTAGGGGGTTGTTAGAGGAATGGGTGGGTGAGATTCTGTGGCCTGAGTTGAGCAGGAGGGGGGTGGTCAGGGTCTGATCAGGGGGCGGAAATTGACTGGTCAAGGGGGTCAAGCAGCTGGAGGCAGGATTAGGAGAGGGGCTGAGAGGTAAAATCAGGGCTGGGGGGAGGAGCGGGAGTTAAGCTCCTGGTGAGGCACTGGCAGAGGGTGTCCCCTTTGGTGTGGGGGAAGGTGTCAAGAATGGAAGGGAGGGGAGGGGAGAAGCAGGAGTTGCAGGGAGGGGAAGGTCATTGGGGCGGGAAGAGAGGGGTTGAACTGTGTCTGTGCAGCTTGGAAATTCCCAGGGGAGAAGTGGTGGGCAGGGGAAGGGGGGAGGTGAGTTAATTGGATCCTTTCCCTGTTTGTGCCACTTCCTCCCACATACAAATTCTCTCTCAAGTTTTTCCCCTTTTCTCTCTCATTATCACCTGTGGCTATAAAATCCAGGAAGATTTGCCCCCAAATGATCAGCTCTCTAATCTCCCCCCATTTTGTCCTGTTTGCTCCATATTTCTCAAATGTCAATTTAAAATCTCTCTGATGTGGCAGGTTTTCCCACCCGTTTTATCTGCAGCGATTTGTCCTTGTGTAGGTGGGAAATTGTTGCCCTGAGTCATTCCCCAAAACCTGGCTGCCCATGGAGTGGGGATGGGATGAGATGCCCGTTCTCTGCAAGGGCAGGGAAGGGAGTTGCACATGTCCCCCGATGGAGACTGCCCGGACCCCGTTTCCCAATCCCACCTGCTGCCCCCAAACTCCCAACACAGTTGCCCCCAGCCCTCAGTTGCCAGTCACCTGTCCATCCCCTGCTGCAACCCCCTTCCTTTGTCCAGGGAGCCTTCCAGCTCCCTCTCCCTTGCCCTCTTAAAGCAGCTCCTGAAAGGGATCCCTTCTGCCCATGTGAATGGTGGCAGTGGGAGGAACCATCACTTTGTGTTTATGTATTGGACTGTCATATAAAATCCAGTCAAACAGTCCCCCTTTTCCCTTTAGTTATTTAATAGCAATATAAAATCCCCTCAGATCTTGGTGTTTTTCTCTCATGTTATCAAATACGTAGTTTGTGACACGTTTTCTCTGCAAATCTCAAAGATTGTTATAAAATACCCTAAACATTTGCCCCACTTCTCTCTAGTTGTCTATTTCTAATTTAATATGAGGGGTTGCTTCCCAATGTGTTAAGATGTAGCCGCCTCTGGGGTGGATCCATAGTGGCCATTATTTGCTGGTGGCAGGGCATGGAAATTTCTTACCTGTTTTGGCCCTCCAGGCCTTCCATTCTCCTGTTAAAGAAGCATCCCCCAGGGCTCCCTCTGCCTGTCTGAATGGCCAGCAGGGGGCGGTGATAACTTTCTATCCACTTATCAAACACTGTGAGGTAACACTGTTGGGGGGGGGGGGCGGGATTGCAGCTGGAGCTGAAGAGGGAGGCCTCTGGGTGACTGGGCAGGGGTTACCCTAGTCAGGTTGGTGGGTTCTGGAGGTTTGGGGTTTCAGGGGATGGTTCTGATGTGCCCAGCCCTGAGGCTATGGGTCCTGGAGGTGGGTATCACTGGGGGCCTGTTGGCTGCAGAAGAGTGGGGGTCTCTTGGGGAAGCTGGGCAGTGGGTTAGAGGGTGCCTGGTGCTGTGCCAGGGGCTCTGTCTGGGCTTCCCCTGCAGACTCCTGGGATCACTGTCATGCCCAGTGCACAGAGTGAGGGGACAAGGGAGAAAGGCGGTTAAAAATCTCTCTGTGGGCTTAGCCTGGCAGGAGGGACCAGGTCTGCGCTGTAATAAAGAGATCAAGCATTTTTCCAACATGGCAGAATCTAGGGTGTCTGTCTGCAGGGAAAGGGCCTGGGGGAATTCTGATGTGAAATTAACGGAAGCCTGTTCTGAAACCCCCACAATTGCCCTTCTCACCCTCCCAGGCTGCAGAATGAGGTGCATGTTTCTCTCCAGCTCATCCCATCCTCTCATGGAACAGGGAAGAGAAATGGCTGCAGAGGAGCTAGTTCAGGTAGGGATTATCGGGGGGTTGCTGGTGGGCTCCTGCAGGAGTAAGAGGGACAGCAAATTTGCCGGAGATGGGAAGGTTTGCACCATCTGGTTTGGAGGTTGGAGCGGAGCAGGAAATGCACAGGGTGGAGAAAGGGAGGAGGACAGGGGGTGGCAAAGCTGCTGGGAGTTGTTTAATAAGTGGCCTAGATTCTAGGAACAGACCCATGAGGTTCGGAGGTGGAAATGCCCTGATTTGTGAAACAGAAAATAACCCACCTAGATGGAGCTAGGAAAACTGGCTCATAGTGCTGGAGCCTGATCCAACTAACCAGCGAGTGCTGTGAGATATGAAGGGGGCACCCACCTGTCAGGCATATTGGAGCTGCCCCTCCCTTCATATCCAGCTCCTCACAATGAGAAGGGTATTGGGCTTCCGACCAGGAAGCTCTCCCTGGACCCTGCTAAGGGCTCCATCTCCTGTATCAGTCTGTGTCTAGTAGGTGTGTGATGGATCTGCTGGGAGAGAGGAGGGGCTCTCTCTTCATCCCCTCACCCTGGTGTTTCCTGGATGCTCTGAGCGGGGTGGGGGTGGGACTCTGTTGACTGCAATGCACCTAGAGCTCCATTTGATTGGCTCCTCTCCCCCACAAATAGTGGGGCTGTGAGTGGGGAAACAGGTACCGAGTGTTGGACTCTTGCTCTTTCAGGGGCCGGTGACCTTCGAGGAGGTGGCTGTGTATTTCACCAGGGAAGAGTGGGCTCTGCTGGACCCCATTCAGAGAGCCCTCTACAGGGATGTCATGCAGGAGAACTATGAGAATGTGACCACACTGGGTAAGGATTCCTGTCCCCTCTGTTCTTGGAAGGGGAACTGAAGAGATGAGGTTCATACCATCCCTACAATGCCATCTCTACTCTGTCCTGTTTCAGCATCACCCCAATATGCCAGTGAGACACACACGACCAGAGACCCTCCCCTGCTGCAGAACACTTTGGGAACAGAGCACAGGAGCAGTATCGCAGAGTCAAATATCTCTTGTTCGCTCAAGTAAAACTGGGGGTTAGGTCTGGCATAACTGTTCCATACCCCTAATCATTTTTGTTGCCCTTTTCTGAACCTTTTCCAATTCCATGAGGTTTTGGGGGTGGCAGGCATAAATATGCAAGCAAGAATCAGGCTAGGGGTAATGAGGTTAGCTCAATCAGGGAGGATGAGGCCCTCTTCTAGCAGTTGAGGTGTGAACACCAAGAGAGGAGAAACTGGTTTTGTCGTTGGGTAGCCATTCACAGTCTTTGTTTAATCCTGAGCTGATGGTGTCAAATTTGCAAATGAACTGAAGCTCAGCAGTTTCTCTTTGAAGTCTGGTCCTGAAGTTTTTTTGCTGCAGAATGGCTACCTTTAAATCTGCTATTGAGTGTCCAGGGAGGTTGAAGTGTTCTCCTACACGTTTTTATATTTTGCCATTCCTAATAGCTGATTTGTGTCCATTTATCCTTTTACACAGAGACTGTCCAGTTTGGCTGATGTACATAGCAGAGGGGCATTGCTGGCACATGATGGTGTATATAACATTGGTGGACATGCAGGTGAATGAGCCGGTGACGGTGTGGCTGATCTGGTTAGGTCCTGTGATGGTGTCGCTGGTGTAGATATGTGGGCAGAGTTGGCATCGAGGTTTGTTGCATGGATTGGTTCCTGAGTTAGATTTACTATGGTGCGGTGTGTCGTTGATGGTGAGAATATGCTTCAGGTTCGCGGGTTGTCTGTGGGCAAGGACTGGCCTGCCTCCCAAGGCCTGTGAAAGTAAGGGATTGTTTTCCAGGATGGGTTGTAGATCACTGATGATGTGTTGGAGAGGTTTTAGCTGAGGACTGTATGTGATGGCCAGTGGAGTTCTGTTGGTTTCTTTCTTGGGCTTGTCTTGCAGCAGGAGGCTTCTGGGTACACGTCTGGCTCTGTTGATCTGTTTCCTTATTTCCTCGTGTGGGTATAGTTTTGAGAATGCTTGGTGAAGATCTTGTAGGTGTTGGTCTCTGTCTGAGGGGTTGGAGCAAATGCGGTTGTACGTCAGCGCTTGGCTATAGACAGTGGATCGTGTGGTGTGTCCGGGATGGAAGCTGGAGGCATAAAGGTAGGCATAGCAGTCAGTGGGTTTTTGGTATAGGGTGGTGTTAATGTGACAGTCACTTATTTGCACCGTGGTGTCTAGGAAGTGGACCTCCCTTGTAGATTGGTCCAGGCTGAGGCTGATGGTGGGGTGGAAGCTGTTGAAATCATAGAATCATAGAATATCAGGGTTGGAAGGGACCCCAGAAGGTCATCTAGTCCAACCCCCTGCTTGAAGCAGGACCAATTCCCAGTTAAATCATCCCAGCCAGAGCTTTGTCAAGCCTGACCTTAAAAAGCTCTAAGGAAGGAGATTCTACCACCTCCCTAGGTAACGCATTCCAGTGTTTCACCACCCTCTTAGTGAAAAAGTTTTTCCTAATATCCAATCTAAACCTCCCCCACTGCAACTTGAGACCATTACTCCTCGTTCTGTCATCTGCTACCATTGAGAACAGTCTAGAGCCATCCTCTTTGGAACCCCCTTTCAGGTAGTTGAAAGCAGCTATCAGATCCCCCCTCATTCTTCTCTTCTGCAGGCTAAACAATCCCAGCTCCCTCAGCCTCTCCTCATAAGTCATGTGTTCCAGTCCCCTAATCATTTTTGTTGCCCTTCGCTGGACTCTCTCCAATTTATCCACATCCTTCTTGAAGTGTGGGGCCCAAAACTGGACACAGTACTCCAGATGAGGCCTCACCAATGTCGAATAGAGGGGAACGATCACGTCCCTCGATCTGCTCGCTATGCCCCTACTTATACATCCTAAAATGCCATTGGCCTTCTTGGCAACAAGGGCACACTGCTGACTCATATCCAGCTTCTCGTCCACTGTCACCCCTAGGTCCTTTTCCGCAGAACTGCTGCCTAGCCATTCGGTCCCTAGTCTGTAGCTGTGCATTGGGTTCTTCCATCCTAAGTGCAGGACCCTGCACTTATCCTTGTTGAACCTCATCAGATTTCTTTTGGCCCAATCCTCCAATTTGTCTAGGTCCTTCTGTATCCTATCCCTCCCCTCCAGCGTATCTACAACTCCTCCCAGTTTAGTATCATCCGCAAATTTGCTGAGAGTGCAATCCACACCATCCTCCAGATCATTTATGAAGATATTGAACAAAACCGGCCCCAGGACCGACCCTTGGGGCACTCCACTTGATACCGGCTGCCAACTAGACATGGAGCCATTGATCACTACCCGTTGAGCCCGACAATCTAGCCAGCTTTCTACCCACCTTAGAGTGCATTCATCCAGCCCATACTTCCTTAACTTGCTGACAAGAATACTGTGGGAGACCGTGTCAAAAGCTTTGCTAAAGTCAAGAAACAATACATCCACTGCTTTCCCTTCATCCACAGAACCAGTAATCTCATCATAAAAGGCGATTAGATTAGTCAGGCATGACCTTCCCTTGGTGAATCCATGCTGGCTGTTCCTGATCACTTTCCTCTCATGCAAGTGCTTCAGGATTGATTCTTTGAGGACCTGCTCCATGATTTTTCCAGGGACTGAGGTGAGGCTGACTGGCCTGTAGTTCCCAGGATCCTCCTTCTTCCCTTTTTTAAAGATTGGCACTACATTAGCCTTTTTCCAGTCATCCGGGACTTCCCCGGTTCGCCACGAGTTTTCAAAGATAATGGCCAATGGCTCTGCAATCACAGCCGCCAATTCCTTCAGCACTCTCGGATGCAACTCGTCCGGCCCCATGGACTTGTGCACGTCCAGCTTTTCGACATAGTCCCTAACCACCTCTATCTCCACAGAGGGCTGGCCATCTCTTCCCCATTTTGTGATGCCCAGCGCAGCAGTCTGGGAGCTGACCTTGTTAGTGAAAACAGAGGCAAAAAAAGCATTGAGTACATTAGCTTTTTCCACATCCTCTGTCACTAGGTTGCCTCCCTCATTCAGTAAGGGGCCCACAGTTTCCTTGACTTTCTTATTGTTGCCAACATACCTGAAGAAACCCTTCTTGTTACTCTTGACATCTCTGGCTAGCTGCAGCTCCAGGTGCGATTTGGCCCTCCTGATATCATTCCTACATGCCCGAGCAATATTTTTATACTCTTCCCTGGTCATATGTCCAACCTTCCACTTCTTGTAAGCTTCTTTTTTATGTTTAAGATCCGCTAGGATTTCACCATTAAGCCAAGCTGGTCGCCTGCCATATTTACTATTCTTTCGACTCATCGGGATGGTTTGTCCCTGTAACCTCAACAAGGATTCCTTGAAATACAGCCAGCTCTCCTGGACTCCTTTCCCCTTCAAGTTAATCCCCCAGGGGATCCTGGCCATCCGTTCCCTGAGGCAGTCGAAGTCTGCTTTCCTGAAGTCCAGGGTCCGTATCCTGCTGCTTACCTTTCTTCCCTGCGTCAGGATCCTGAACTCAACCAACTCATGGTCACTGCCTCCCAGATTCCCATCCACTTTTGCTTCCCCCACTAATTCTACTCGGTTTGTGAGCAGCAGGTCAAGAAAAGCGCCCCCCCTAGTTGGCTCCTCTAGCACTCATGGTGGAGTTCTTCCAGGGTTTCCTTTTCATGGGTCCAGATGATGAAGATGTCATCAATGTAACGTAGGTAGAGAAGGGGCGTGAGTGGATGAGAGCTGAGGAAGCGATGTTCCAGGTCAGCCATAAAAATGTTGGCATATTGTGGGGCCGTGCGGGTACCCATAGCGGAGCCACTGGTCTGGAGGAATATATTGTTACCAAATTTGAAATAATTGTGCGTGAGGATAAAGTTACAGAGCTCAGCAACCAGTTGTGCTGTGGCATCATCAGGGATACTGTTCCTGACAGCTAGTATTCCATCTGTGTGTGGGATGTTTGTGTAGGGAGCCTCTACGTCCATGGTGGCTAGGATGGTGTTTTTTAGAAGATCACCAGTGCATTGTAAGTTTTCTCAGGAAATCAGTGGTGAAATTGAGATAGCTAGGAGTGCTGGTGGCGTAGGGTCTGAGTAGAGTGTCCACATATCCGGACAGTCCTTCAGTGAGAATGCCAATGCCCGAGATGATGGGGCGTCCAGGGTTTCCGGGTTTGAGGATCTTGGGTAGTAGATAGAATAACCCTGGTTGGGGCTCTAAGGGTATGTTGATTTGTTCCTGTGTTAGCGTAGGGAGTGTCCTGAGTAGATGGTGCAGTTTCTTAGTGTATTCCTCAGTGGGATCTGAGGAAAGTGGCCTGTAGAATTTGGTATTGGAGAGTTGTCTAGCAGCCTCCTTTTGGTAGTCAGATCTGTTCATGTGACAACAGCACCTCCTTTATCAGCCTCTTTGATTATAATGTCAGGGTTGTTTCTAACGCTGTGGATGGCATTGCATTCTGCACGACTTAGATTATGAGGCAAGCGGTGTTGTTTTTCCACAATTTCTGCCTGTGCACATCGATGGAAGCATTCTATGTATAGATCCAGACTATCATTTCGACCCTCAGGAGGAGTCCTTGTGGAGTTCTTCTTGTGCTGTTGGTGGGAGGGTATCTGTGTATCAGTGAGCTGTTCAGTGTTATCTTGAAAGTATTCTTTGAGTCGGAGACGGCGAAAGTAGGCTTTCAGATCACCGCAGAACTGTATCATGTTTGTGGGGGTGGCAGGGCAGAAAGAGAGTCCCTGAGATAGGACAGACTCTTCCGCCGGGCTGAGTGTGTAGCTGGATAGATTGACAATATTGCTGGGTGAGTTAGGGATACCACTGTTATGGCCCCATGCAGCAGGTAGGATTTTAGACAACTTACAGTCCTTTTTCCTTTGTAGAGAGGGGACGTGTGTAATGTAGATCTCCTGCCTTATTTTAATAAAGTCTGTTTGTATGGAAGGTTGGTTATTTATGAGAGTCTCCAGGTTGGAGAGCTCTTTTTGGATGTTTTCCTGTTTGCTGTATAGGATGCTGATCAGGTGGTTCCTCAGTTTCTTTGATAGAGTATGGCATAATCTCTCACTGTGGTCTGTGTGGTATGTAGATTTGGTATGATGTCCATCCGTTTGCTTTTGGAAAGAAAGATGATATCTGTCTGTACTTGTGCAAGTTTCTTCATGAGGTTGATGGATTTCCACTTCATACGGCTAAATGCAGTGCCTTGCATGGTGTCAAGTATCAGAGGGGTAGCCATGTTAGTCTCGATCTGTAAAAGCAGGAGAGAGTCCTGTGGCACCTTATAGATGGCTTAAGGTAAGAGAGACAAGGATTCTTTTAACAACATAATTCTTTTGGCGTGTTGTAGGTATCTGAAAACTGTGACCTTAATGATTTTTTTAAAAATATCCTGTTACTAATTAATACATGGTAGATAATTAAGCAGCATCCATGGTAAAGTTCTTCCAGTTTTATTTGTTTGGCCTTTCAATTAGAATTGGATTCCAGACAAGTGATTTCCATTAAGTTTTAGAATTTGTTTAGGGAGAGGTATTGGAAACCAGTAAGGCCTGATCTTTGCTATCTGATATTGTTCCGGCTTGACTCGGAAGTAGCAAAGCACTAGGTGTGGTGCTAGGTGTTTTGTAGGATGAAGCCCTTTTTTACAAGCTCTTTGAAGCAGGAATCTGTCTGCAAACTCCAAAGCCATGTGTTAATGTGCTCCAGGGCTTCTACTCTGAAGTTTTTGAGTTGGTGACACACACACACAATGTGAAAACAGGAGAACTTGGCCTGTTTCTACAGGGCTCTGTTGCACTTGCACAGCGTGGGTCCTAACCACTCATTTAAAATACCCATCACCAGCCAGCTGATGTTTTACTTCCCTTCATATTTTCAGTGTTGTCATTTGTTTGTTTGGGGTTTTGTTTGCTGTTTGTGTTGCTTTATTACTTATTTTTACTGTTCCGTGTGTGCAGTATTCATCCAATTAAGAATTGACATCCCATAGAAATGGTATAAGCCTGAGTGAATACCTTCTGCTCTCCTTTCCAGTATCAGACAATATTGTATTAACATTTGCAATGAGACCATGACTATTTCTAGTTGACTCATAGATTTGTTTAGTATCTTAAAGCTGGGCTGTGTGCGCAGATAATATGCACGCAAGAGGGATAGTTTGGGGAACTGCAAAAGTGGGTAGCATGCTAGTGTTTTGGCAGATGCTTCATTTTTTGAGAGCAGCTTTCCCTGAAGATTTAGTGGTCTATGGTAGGAGGAGGTTATTAAATTGGGCCTCTGGTGCATATTTTTAATACTTTTGCTTAATGCCCAAGACTGTGTTTTATTTCTATAGCTGTTTTCAGTAGGCCACATTTTGGTGTGTTTACTAGCTTGAGTTGTTAGAAAGGATGATAAAATACATGTACTCCAAGGGCAGTGTCAATTTTCTTTTTATTTGATTTCATATTAAATACACATCTTAAGCAGTGCACCTTGATAATTATCCCTTGTTTTAATATTCTTTCTTCTTCTTCCATACCTAGGAGCAGTTTAAAAAATATATATCATATCTAGGGTTTTTGTTTGTACTGGTGGCTCACATCCAACCATTACCTCAATATTGGTGGAGCACATAACAAAATTCATTCCGCACATGGATGGAAAAAATTAGAGGGAACATTGGTGACGACTCCCTCTTGGGTGGATGGGCCAGTCCTGGGGCCCATTACCTCTCAGTGATTGATTTTTCCATGCCAAGTCCATAAAGTAGATTTTCAATATAAATGCTTTGTTCCTTACAAACAACACATATGTTGACCTCTTAGTCATTATGAGTCTTAATCAGTAATGAGCTTTTTGTAAATGCCTCTGTCACAGAGTCACCGGGTCAATGCTCTGGAACTACTCTGTATGAAGCCAGTCAGGACTCTGGGGGTGCCTCCTCTCTCTGAGCAGACTGTCTCCAGGTCAGGAGCTTACACAGCTTCGACCTTCCTGAGTCTGACCTCGAAGCATTGAGCATCCCCTTCCACACCATGGGCTTCCTGCAGTGAGTCCACCAGGACGGGGCTCCTGGGGAAGCCAGAGAGCCCTACACCCCAACTCCGCAGTCAGGCGTGACTCTCAGCCAGCTGGTAAAACAGAAGGAACAGAGCTTGCTATCACAGAAATCAGTAAAAACAACAAGGAGTCCGGTCAAATAAATCTGTTAGTCTTTAAAGTACCACAGGACTCCTTGTTGTTTTTGTGGCTACAGACTAATACGGCTACCCCCTGATACTTGTCACAGAAATCAGTGACTTTCAGCCAAGTCCATCTTGGGAGTCCTCGGCCAGACGCCCTGGACTCCCCCTCTTCCAGTTCCCCCCATGCAGACTGCCCACTTCCAGCGACCAGACCCCCGACACCCCCCTGTTGCTCCTCCTCCGGCTCTTTGTCTTGCTTCCCAGGCAAAAGGTGTCACCTGGTCACACCCCTCTCCTGGGTCTCAGGTTACGTAAAGTGCAGGCAGGTGGGAAGCTTCACCTGCCCCGAGGGCCTCAGCAAAAATCAAGGACCCAATTCCCACCACAGAAGTATTGGTGCAGTTCACTGGGAAACTGAGGTACACACAGGATTAGTATAGGACAGTAAGACTCACATGCAACATAAGAAGATTAATAAATCCCCACTTTATCACAGCCTCGCATGCTCTCCCCTATGGATAAATACCCTCCCAAGAGATGTTTGGTGTGATGGGTTTGTCAGGTCTCAGGTGAGAGCTGTTGGCAAAGACCAAGTGACCCTTTGCCAAGGGATCTCTGTGTCACTGTCTGCCCTCCGTAGGCCAGGGAGAAGACAACTTTCTGTCAATGGCCTTCAGGACGGGGGCTGAGTTCTCTGCAGTGCCCCTTGTCCCCTTTCCATTTCCCTTCTTAGTGTGCTGTCTGGGATGCTGTCCTGCTTCCTGCTCCCCAGGCCACCCCGTATCTACTCCATGTGCCAGACTTCTCGCAGCCCGCAGTGAGAGGCCATCCAGCCCATCAAACTGGTGCCAGAGTGCTGGGCCTCAGGCCTTCTGGGGTGCACCTCTGTGAGTCCAATTGACCCCTGCCCCGGGGTGCTACAGGGGCATGTCCTTGTAGTGTGTCAGGGCTCCACCCTCTGGCTGAGACCTTGGGGCATTTTCTTCCTCTCTTGGGTACCAGCAAAAGAGCTGACTGTCGGTAAATAAAGGAATGAAAGTAAAGAAACGGGGGGGGGGGGAAACTGTGGACAGATCCCATCAGGATATGGGCCCCTCTTACTTCTGAGGGCCCTGGGAGCATCTCAGTCGCCTTCAGAGTTTACTGGGTCTCCAGTGCAAGTTTCAGCCTGCTCCCCCTTCGAGCTCCGGAGATCTCCACCCTCCCTCAGTGAAGGCCAGAGCCCTGAATGCTGCCAGCCCTTTCTTTGGGGCTGGAGATGCTCCGCAGACTGTTGCCTTCCCAGGGTTGTCCCCCTCTGAGTAGGTCTCTCCTGTTAACTCCTGCTCCAGTCCTGGAGGAGCTGGGCCAGTCCAGCCTAAAGCAGCAGTTTAACCCCTTCTGTGCCAGTGTGGGGTTTATATAGCCCTTCACAGGCACCCAGGCCTAGGGAATGGCCCCCTATCAACCCCATGCCTGATGTGATGGGGTGACTCACTGGCAGCATTGCCTTTGAGGGTGCTGCTCCCTCCTGCTCCCACTCCCACTCCCTCCCCTCCCCCTTTACTGCCACCACAATGCCTGTCACCTTCATTTCCTGAGGGGTGACCCCCAGAAGGTGTGTTTTGGTATCCCTTTCCCTTCCCCCCCCCCAGGATCCGTTGTGCACTCTCACTCACCTGTGTCTCAGGAGATAAGGCGGGTCATGAGGTGTGGGTGATGCTATGCTGGAGATCCATCATCACTGAGGGAGTGGCAGCCTTGACCCTTCTTGAAGGTTGCCAGGATGCTGATATGCACTGGAGGAGAACTGGGGCTTGACTGAGTCCATGGACCATTTGGCCCACAGGGTGCCACTGTAAAGCCTGCTCTGCATGGCTGCCAATTGCTGCTAGTGGCGTTGCGCCCGTAAGTCTCTGTAACGCTGTCTTCAGTGACTCAAGAGCATGAGCACCAGCCTCAGGCAGATTGGTAAGAAGCAGGGCACAAACCCCAAATTGGTTTTGAGGTCGATATGTAGATTTCCACCGCCCACCTGGGCCACAATGACTGGTTTTCTCAATATAAAAGCTAGGGCTGGCGTTAGGGGGTAGCAAGCAGGGCAACTGTGTGAGGCCCCATGCCACAGGAGCCCCCACAAAGCTACATTGCTTAGACTTTGGCTTCAGCCCCGGGTGGTGGGGCTAAGGACCATGGACTTCAGCCCCATGCACTGGGACTTCAACTTTCTGCTCTCGACCGCAGCAAGTCTAATGCTGGCCTTGCTTGGCAGCCTCCCTGAAACCTGCTCATGGCCTCTCAGGGGGCCCCAGACTCCTGGTTAAGAACCACTGCCTTACACCACGAATCACAGCAATGTTCAGGTTACTGCCAGTCCCAAAGGATCAGTCACTTATTTAGGTCAGTTGAATCTTAGACATCACAACCAAGACAACACTTGTATCCAGTCGTGTAATAACCTGTATTAAAATTAATTTAAAAGGAAACGAGTTGTTTACAAAGTTAAAGCAGGTCATCATAGAGATGTAGAAGAGTTACAGTTTAAATTTCAAAAGGTAATAGAAGCTTCTATAATAAGCAAGCTCTACATATCCTTTAGGACTAACCTAGGCTAAGCAATGCAACTAGTCAGATATGAACCCAGGTAGCGGCTCACAAGCATTCAATAACGTCTAAACACATTCTTATAATTCTCATACCTGTTTTAACAATACTAACACAAGTGAGCCAGACTGATTCCAGCTCTGCGTTTGTCCATGTTCAATTAAGATATGGGGACTTTGTGCAAGAGCTAACACCTCATCTGCCAGTGTCACGGGCAGGGATGGTGTTTCTAGCCTCTGTTTGCCAGAAGCTGGGAATGGGTGACAGGGGATGGATCACTTGATGATTACCTGTTCCGTTCATTCCCTCTGAAGCACCTGGCATTGGCCACTGACCTAGATGGACCATTGATCTGACACAGTGGGCTGTTCTTATGTTCACAGTCTCTATCAGGAGTATCTACTCATTTGGTCTCACTGGGGAGCCACAGAAGGAAACAAGGTGTGCTGAGGCAAGAAGGCCCAGTCTCAGAGCCCCCGGGCTCACTCTTGCCAAAAGCTAAAGCTAGGCCCAGCCCATGAAAGGGGGCACTCCAAGAAGAGACTGTATAAATGCTGGAGCATCAAACAACTATGTAAACTTAAGACAGCTGCCTTGGAGAAAATGACAGGGAGAATCCCACAAAGTGACCCCTTGGATTCCATTCTTCTCTGGCCTTTAGTTCACAGAATGATGGAACTGGAAGGGACCTTCAGAGGTCATCTAGTCCAGTCCCCTGCACTCAAGGCAATTATTATCTAGACCATCCCTGACAGGTCTTTGTCCAGCCTGCTCTTAAAAATCCCCAATGATGGAGATTCCACAGCCTCCATAGGCAATTTATTCCAGTGCTTAAACATTCTGAGAGGAAGTTTTTCCTAATGTTCAACCTAAACCGCCCTTGCTGCAAGTTAAGCCCATTGCTTCTTGTCCTATCCTCAGAGGTTAAGAAGAACAATTTTTCTTCCTCCTCCTTGTAACCTTTTATGTACTTGAAAACTGTGATCATGTCCCCTCTGTCTTCTCTTCTCCAGACTAAACAAATGCAATTTTTTCAATCTTCCCTCATAGGTCATGTTTTTTAGACCTTTAATCATTTTTGTTGCTCTTCTCTGGACTTTCTCCAATTTGTCTATTTCTTTCCTGAAATGTGGCACCCAGAACTGGACACAATACTCCAGTTGAGGCCTAAGCCGTGAGGAGAAGAGCAGAAGAATTACTTCTCATGTCTTGCTTACAATACTCCTGCTAATACATCCCAGAATGATGATTCCTTTTTTTGCAACAGTGTTATACTGTTGACTTATATTTAGCTTGTGATCCACTATGACCTCCAGATCCCTTTCTGCAGTACTCCTTCCTAGGCAGTCATTTCCCATTTTGTATGTGTGCAACTGATTGTTCCTTCCGAAGTGGAGTACTTAGCATTTGTCCTTATTGAATTTCATCCTCTTTACTTCAGACCATTTCTCCAGTTTTTCCAGATCATTTTGAATTTCAATCCTATCCTCCAAAGCACTTGCAACCCCTCCCAGCTTGGTATTGTCCGCAAACTTGATAAGTGTAACAGAGAGACTCTGTTACTGGGAGGGTTTCACTCTGTCTCAGAGGGTTACACCCTGGTGGGAGGGGGCTAGACCTGTACTGGAATAAGGTCACTCTGTGCTTCACAGTTTGGCAGAACCTAGGATGTCCATTAGCAGGGAAAAATCCTGGGGGGAGTCGGCATGTGGAATGGATGAAAACCCCATCTAAATTCTCTCACATTGTCCTTCTCTTCCTGTCAGGCTACAGAATAACATCTACGTTTTGCTCCAGATCATCCCATTCTCCCAGAGGGAAGGAAATGGCTACAATGGAGCTGTCTCAGGTAAGAGATTATCAGGTTGCTGGTGGTGGGTTCTGCTTGGAGGGAGAGGAGCAGTACAAGCATAGGAAGGTGGTAGCTGCTAGAGATGGTGGGAGGCAGGAAATATCTAGGGTGGAGAAAGGGAGGGGACAGGATGTGACAAACCTGCTGAGACTTGTGTAATTTAGGATATAATGGGTTGTCACCCCCGGGGTGCAGTCTGGGGGGCTTCTGGGAACCGCTGTGCCCTCTAACCCTCAAGCTGGGCTGGTCCTTCTCACACTGCTTTGCTGGAGATTCAGCCAGCCTCTCCAGGGCCTGTTAACACAAAAAACTACAGCAGGTGGCGCCATACACCCAACTCAGCTACCTGAGTGCTTTACCTAAACCACTCAAGGACAGATAGAAGACAACAGCCCATTTTCCAGCTCCCCAACCTTTCACACTTGCTGTAGTATAAATCCAGAATTATACCATCGTATAGTGCACAGGGATCTCTATAATGTAAGCTCATTAATATAGTTTGCCTTCCCCTTGATATGGGAAAGATATGCACAACAAGCTTGTGCTAACCAAGCTGAGATTTTCCCCAGACAATTCACTCAAAATATTTAACACTGGTTAAGATAAAGCATTAAACAAGTTTATTAACTGCAGAAAGATAGATTTTAAGTGATTATTGCTAGAAGAAAAAAGGAGCAGGTTGACCCAGAGGCGGATATGAGTACAAGCTTCTTTATTGTGATACTTGTTCCCCTCGACCCAATTGTCGAGTAAGCACTGCATTCGTTACATCACACTCCTTTTATCTAAGTTAGTATGTACACGCCTACATCCATTACAACACCCCAAAACCCCTTATTAAGTAATAGAAACACCCATACTGTTAGTATATCTGCCCCTATTGCTATTATTCACAGCATTAGGCATGTCATAGAGGCATTTTTACCTTGAAAATGCAGTTCTTTGCAATAATGTGTTGCTACAAATTTCCCTAATCAGCCGTTCTCAGGGGAGGGAGGAAGGGGCCATAAGTCAGGGCTTGTTTATGTATCTGGGAAAGGAAGGGAGGGGGAAATAACATTTCTTTTATCTTTTTCACACAGAGGACGTTCATTCCGACAACTTCATTTCTCATGCAGCTGCATCCTTATCAATTCTTACAAGCAACAGGGAAAGGAAAATTATGGCAACTTATTTATTTATTACTTACTTAATTATTTATTTAAGCAAAGAATTACTGCTTGCTTATCCCTTTGTCCCCTAATGCCATGTCAGCACGTTAGCAGCTTCCCAGCTCTTTTACTTAACCCTTAACATATCCCAACAATTATAAGAGATAGCAAGCAGATCAAAGCAGATTACTTAGGAAATAACCAAAAACTCAGACTAAGCCTTACACGCTAGATGGATAGAATTTGAGTTAGCAATGTCTCACCCTGACTGATGATACAAGCAGTCCAGCAAGTTTCCATCCAAGGTTGGATATTAGGAAAAACTTTTTCACTAGGAGGGTGGTGAAACACTGGAATGCGTTACCTAGGGAGGTGGTAGAATCTCCTTCCTTAGAAGTTTTTAAGGTCAGGCTTGACAAAGCCCTGGCTGGGATGATTTAATTGGGGATGGGTCCTGCTTTTGAGCAGGGAGTTGGACTAGATGACCTTCTGAGGTCCCTTCCAACCCTGATATTCTATGATTCATACACAAGCTAGAAATCCTTCTACCCTGGCACCAGCACTTCCCCCAGTTCAGTCTTTGTTTCTCAGGTGTTTCCAGGAGTTCTCTTGTGTGGGGAATGAGGCCATGAGATGATGTCACACCCCACCTTATGTAGCTTTTCCACATGGCGGGAACCCTTTGTTCCAAACTCAGTTCCCAGTTCAGTTTGTGGAAAAATACAGGTAGCAAAATGGAGTTCATTGTCATGTGGTCTGGTCACATGCTGTAGCATGCCCTGCTGAGTGCTAAGCTCTTCCACGGTCCATTGTCTTTGTTGATGAGCCATCAGCACTGTCTGGCTTCTTCATTGTTGTACCTGAAAGGCTAGTTGTGAGTGTTACCCAGAGTAAGCACATTTGAAATGCAGATACATAGTCAATATCCATAACTTCAGTACAAACATGATCTATGCAAAAAATAGGATAATCATATTCAGCAAATTATAACTTTTCCAATGACACAGCACATGATGCATCTTGCACAAATTGCATCATAATTATGTCCCAATCATATTATAATCCTATCACTTTGCTGAATATGGGGTGTAGTGTCCGATAGGGCCTAATTTCAAGGCACAATTTTTAATCTATTTAATGAATGCCGTGTTTATTTAGTATCATTCTAGTTTTCTAGTCAAAATATTGTGCTGAACCAGGTCATATGCCTTACAGAATTCTAGGTATATTACATCAATACTATTTATTGCAACCAGACTTTTGATCTCATCCAATAAGGATATCCAGTTAGTTTGATAAGATCTGTTTTCTCTAAACCTTTGTTCATGGGTACTAATTATATTACTCTCCTTTAATTCTTTATTAATAAAATCCAGTATCAGCTGCTCCATTATGTTGTCCAGTATCGATGTCAGACTGACACTCCTGTAGTTAACTGGGTCATCTCTTTTACACCTTCTAAATATTGGCACAGCATTATCTTTATTCCAGTCTTCTGGAATTTCCCCAGTGTTCCAAGTTCTAATTAAAATCAACATTAACAGTCGACCTTTTAAAACTCTTGGATACCAGTTATCTGGACATGCTCATTTAAACATGTCTAGCTTTAATAGCTGCTGTTTCACGTCCTCGTGAGTTCTTGTTGGAATGGAAAGAGTGTCGTTGTCATCAACATCTTATGATATGAGTACATCATCTGTTTTTCTCCAAATCTAGGAGGGAAATATTTATTGAACACTTTTACCTCTTCTGTATTATTTTTGATAATTCTGCCATTTCCACCTAGTAATTTACCACTACCATTGTTAGGATTAATTTTGTACTTAATATACTTTTAAAAACTTCCTTCTTATTTTCATTGATTGGTTATTGATAGCTTCCCTTATCAATTTTCTACAATTCTGACCTCACTTATATTCTTTACTATTGACTTCCTCTTTCTTCCATATATTTTATTTGGCGTGTGTTAGGATTCCTACCAGAGAGCCACCAGCAGGGTCCAGAGACAGCCCCATCTCCTATATCAAGCTCTGGCTAGTAGGTATGTGATAAATGTGAAGACCCTGCCTCCGTCTGTCAGCTGGAAGACACACAGGTTCTCTCTTTCTACCCTCCGATGCCTCCAGGCTGCTCTAAGCAAAGTGGGATGGAACTCTGTGCCTCGTGGAGCTTCCATTTACCTGGTGCTGCTGTTCCGTGAATAATGGGGTTGTGACTGGGGCAGCAGATACTGAACTTTGGACTCTTGCTCTTTCAGGGGCCAGTGACTTTCGAGGAGGTGGCTGTGTATTTCACCAGGGAAGAGGAGGCTCTGCTCGACCCCACTCAGAGAGCCCTTTACAGGGATGTCATGCAGGAGAACTATGAGACGGTGGTCTTTCTGGGTAAGGAGTCCTGTCCCCTCCGTTATTAGAAGCTGTGGGGTCTTTAAAGAACCTGAGTAGTAATAACTTTATACCTTCATTTGTCATACATGTTTCCTTGCCCCCCCTTTTTTTTCCTTATCTCCCACCCACTAGAATAATTTTTGGACATGTGCCTTTTTGGTGCCGTCAGTTATTTTAAAATTGCATTTAATATATCCTTATTTGATACATTCATAACTACAACTTTCATGCCTTTTCCTCATTTTAAGAGGAAAATATGCCACCTGTAGAATTCTAAATTGAGTAAATAGGTCGATGACTGATGCATGGCTTGTGTGACCGTCAGATGAGCTCCTCTTTTGATAGGAGAGCGCATAATGTTGCCATTCAGGACCCCACAGGTGAAGGGGAGGAGAAGTGGGGGAGTAGATAATTCTGGGGTTCCAGGAAATGGCGAGGGTGTGTGCAGAGTTACAGCTAAGAAGCAGCAGGGAGGGAAGAGGTAGTGAGAGACAAGACGGGAACACAAGAAGCTCCCAAGGTGCTGGGAGGTGGTGATGGCTGAGAGGGAGGGGAGTGTGGACGAAGGGAACCCAGGAAGTGGGCTGCATGGGTCAGTGGGAAGGAGGAGATGTTTTGGGATCTAGAGCTGTGGGGGATCCCAGACTTTTAACTCCAAATCCCTACCCAAGTCTTGTTGCTTTAGAGCCTTTGCTCATTTTATTTCTGTTGGTTTCACTTCTTTTTACATTTTTTCCCCCCAAATATTATTATTTTAACTCCTGACCTCCCTCTCCCACTCATTACCCCCCTCCCCATATAACCTCCCCATCTCTATGCACAGCGACCCTGGCCACCATTCCTGAGTCCTTGCTGCACTCCTCCCTCCCATAGCAGTGCCATTACCCAGGCACAAATGGGCACTGTTTACACCTCTAAACCCTGGTGTACGCTACGAGTTTAGGTCGAATTTAGCAGCGTTAGATCGATTTAACCCTGCACACGTCCACACAACAAAGCCATTTTTGTCAACTTAAAGGGCTCTTAAAATTGTTTTCTGTACTCCTCCCCGACAAGGGAATTAGCACTGAAATAAACATTGCTGGGTTGAATTTGGGGTAGTGTGGATGCAATTCGACAGTATTGGCCTTTGGGAGCTATCCCAGAGCTCTATTGTGACCGCTCTGGACAGCTCTTTCAACTCAGACGCACTAGCCAGGTACACAGGAAAAGCACCGGGAACTTTTGAATTTCATTTCCTGTTTGGCCAGCGTATCATGGTGTGACCATGCAGAACTCATCAGCAGAAGTGACCATGCAGTCCCAGAATCGCAAAAGAGCTCCAGCTTGGACCGAACCGGAGGTACTGGATCTGATCGCTGTGTGGGGAGACGAATCCGAGCTATCAGAACTCCGTTCCAAAAGACAAAATGCCAAAATATTTGAAAAAATCTTGACGGGCATGAAGGACAGAGGCTATAACAGGGACCTGCAGCAGTGCTGCATGAAACTTAAGGAGCTCAGGCAAGGCTACCAAAGAGGCAAATGGCTGCTCCGGGTCAGAACCCCAGACATGCCGCTTCCATGATGAGCTGCATGCAATTCTAAGTGGTGCCCCTACCACTACCCCACCCCTGTACTTGGACTCCTGCAAGGGGGGAGTCTCATGCAACAGGGATGAGGATTTTGGAGACAAGGAAGATGATGATGATGAGGCGGAGGATGAAATCTTTCTCCCCGACAGCCGGGAACTGTTTATCACCCTGGATCCAATACCCTCCCAACGTGGGCTCCCAGACCTTGAAGGCAGAGAAGGCACCTCTGGTGAGTGTACCATATAATAGATGGTTTAAAAGCAAACGTGTTTAATGATTAATTTTCCCTGAAGATTTGGGATGCATTTGCGGCCAGTACAGCTCCTGGAAAAGTCTGTTAACGTGTCTGGGGATGGAGCAGAAATCCTCCAGGGACATCTCAGTGAAGCTCTCCTGGATGTATTCCCAAAGCCTTTGCAAAAGTTTTCTGGGGAGGGCAGCCTTATTCTGTTCTCCATGGTAGGACACTTTACCACACCAGGCCAGTAGCACGTAGTCTGGATTAATTGCGTAACAAACCATGGCAGCATATGGTCCCGGTGTTTTCTGGCTTTCAAGCAACATCCGTTCTTTATCTCTCTCTGTTATCCTCAGGAGAGTGATATCATTCATGGTCACCTGGTAGAATTAGGGGAATTTTATTCAGGGGACAGTCAGAGGTGGCCGTTCCTGCTGGGCTGTTTGCCTGTGGCTGAAAAGAAATCATCCCCGCTTTTAGCCACGTGGTGGGCGGGGGCCCATTCACACTGAGCTGTTTGCATTTGGCTGGCAGAGATCTTCCCTGATACTAGTCACACAGTGGGAAGAGGGGTGAAGCGATCATCCCAGAGAATTGGATGAGGGGAATTAGTTGGGTTTGTGCTGCACATTAACCCGAAAACCGCAGCCCCTCCTTTTAAGTGACTAATCCAATGGGCGCTTGGTATGGGAAAGGAGGGTGCTGCTGTTTGAAACCATTCACCGTGAAAGTGTCTACCCATTGTTCTCTAAAATGTCTTTTTAAATACTACTCTCCCTTTTCTTTCTCCTGCAGCTGCAAATGTTTCAATGCTCCCCCTATCATCTCCATCCCAGAGGCTAGCACAGATAAGAAGGCGAAAAAAATGCACTCGCGATGAAATGTTCTCTGAGCTTATGCAGTCCTTCCGCACTGAAAGAGCTCAGCAGCATGCCTGGAGGCAGACACTGGCAGAGTCCAGGAAAGCAGAAAATGAACTTGAGGAGAGGTGGCGAGACAAAGATGATAGGTGGCAGCAGCATGATGAGAGGATGCAGAAGGCAATGCTGAGGCTACTGGAGGATCAAACTGATATGCTCTGGTGTGTGGCTGAGCTGCAGGAAAGGCAGCAGGAGCACAGACCGCCGCTGCAGCCGCTGTGTAACTGCCTGCCCTCCTCCCCAAGTACCATAGCCTCCTCACCCAGAAGCCCAAGAACGCGGGGGGAGCCCTCCGGGCACCCAACCACTCCACCTCAGAGGACTGCCCAAGCAACAGAAAGCTGGCATTCAATAAGTTTTGAAGTGCAGTGTGGCCTTGTTCGTCCCTCCTCCCCTTCTCCACCACCCCACCCTGTGCTTCCCTCCTCCCCCACCCCTCCCAGGCTACCTTGGCAGTTATCCCCCTATTTGTGTGACAAATTAATAAACAATGCATGAATTGAAACAACAATGACTTTATTGCCTCTGCAAGCAGTGATTGAAGGGGGGAGGGGAGGGCGTTTGGCTTACAGAGAAGTAGAGTGAACCAAGGGGGCGGGTTTTCATCAAGGAGAAACAAACAGAACTGCCACACCATCGCCTGGTCAGCCATGAAAGTGGTTTTCAAAGCTTCTCTGATGTGCAGCACACCCTGCTGTGCTCTTCTAACCGCCCTGGTGTCTGGCTGTGCATAATCAGCAGCCAAGCGATTTGCCTCAACCTCCCACCCCACCATAAACGTCTCCCACTTACTCTCACAGAGATTGTGGAGCACACAGCAATCAGTAATAACAATGGGAATATTGGTTTCGCTGAGGTCTAACCAAGTCAGTAAACTGCGCCAGCAAGCTTTTAAACATCCAAATGCACATTCTACCATCATTCTGCACTTGCTCAGCCTATAGTTGAACAGCTCCTGACTACTGTCCAGGCTGCCTGTGTATGGCTTCATGAGCCATGGCATTAAGAGGTAGGCTGGGTCCCCAAGGATAAATATAGGCATTTGAACATCCCTAGTGGTTATTTTCTGGTCTGGGAATTAAGTCCCTTCCTGCAGCTATTCAAACAGACCAGAGTTCCTGAAGATGCGAGCATCCAGGCTCCTTTGATCTTCGAGCCTGTCCCTCCTGAGGTTGCATGGCCCAGTTCTTGTTTCTTACATTCTCCTTTTCCAGAAGAATTAGAGGCTGTTGCTCCTGAATTTTAGTGTTTAATTCCCAAACCTTCTCCACACACTGGGGGAGTTTAATTCTCCCTCCCATTGCACATGAGTCATTAGATTTCCTAATTCCCCAAAATGTGCTTTTGCGATATCACAGTTCTGGGGTAGCTAAGTCTTTGACCTGCCTCCATGCTCTGCTCAAGGAATGCCCTCTCCGGTATCAGAACTCTACCCAGCCCCTCTCTATGAGTAGGGACCCACATGCCTCTCCTTTTTGGCCAGGGTTTGAGGATTGCAGCTTGTCCTCCACTGTGTTCACTGGACTAATGTCCAGTTCCTGTGCTTTCCTTTCTCTCCAAGGGCTGTGAGCAGTGTGTGTGTGTGTGTGTGTGAGTGAGAGAGAGAGGTGGGAATTTTGGTGATACTTCTATGATGCCAGTATGCACCTCAGTTTCCTTCTGTGTTTGGTATTGCTATGATTATAAAGAGCAGGAGGCATGAGGTGTTTTGTCACATAGCTGTCATGGGGTGATATGAATGGGTCATTAAGGACAGGCTGGGACTAACCTACGTCAATGGAATACCCGACAGAGACAAGGGAATAATTGTCACCTGTCCATGGGAGGATCTCCACTTGGCTAAGTGAAGCATACATGGACTCATTATGTTATTGGGAGCAGGAAGAACTAGGCTCGCAGACGCAAGGAGCTCTACCGGAGCAAAGACAAATGGACAGGCAAAGTGAAAGGAAACAAAACTGTTTTCAACAGCAGTGTGGCTCAAGAGCATGGGCCAATATGGACTATATTGTCTTCTTTGCTTCTCTGTCCTCATCTAAGGACTTTCTAATGCTGTGTTTCGGCTGACTAATAAACCCTGCTATGTTTTAAAAGTCTGCCCAGTGTGACAGCAAAAGCTTGCTGAGGTGCACTGAAGCATGAATGAGGAACAGTCTCTGAAGAGGAGTGTCGTTCAGCTGGGCCTGCTGGCAGAGTTCACGGGTTGAAATACGAGTGTTGAAACCAGAGGCTCAGTCTCAGGTGTTGAAGCTACATGGCCTATCCTTGTGAAAGAGTGGGACCCCTTGGGGGTCTAGTGCACTCAAGAGGCACCTCCCAAGGACTGTTTAAAAGCCTGGGCATTGCATGGATGCTATGCATCTATGACAGTGGGCCAGAGGTTAAGCCTTATGGGGAAAAGATATAAAACAAGAAAAGGATCTAAATGCATATTTACCATCACCCCCTCATCAGTCCTCGTGGGAAACACTTTGGAACTGATCAGGGAATTACAACCTTCCTCTAAGGCTTACCTCTTGGTTATCCGGTCACATCAGTTTTGTTAGAGGGCTTTCCCTTCACCCTCCCACTTCCCTGGTTCTCGTCACGCAGACCACAAGCAACGTAAGACCAGAAGTCCGAAGGGCAGATAATGCGATGTTTATTGGGGTTCATTTACAAGCAAGCATAGTCCGAAGCCGTTCACACCAGTCGGCTTATCGCTATACGCACATAATCTGTTCCCCAGTGTTCCATTCCCAGCTCTGACACAGCAGAGCATATACCCCGCGTCCCTCTTCCCAGCTCTGATGCAGCAGAGCATTTCCCCCACGTCCACCTTCCCAGCTCTGCTGCCGCAGAGTATTGCCTGCGTCCCTGTTCCCGTTCCCCCCGTTAATAAACCTGATTCTAATTTCCCTTCCCCCTCCTGTTTGACCCCAGTTTATATAGTCGTATTCTCAGCTATGCCTTAACCAATCAGTTTACTGAAATATAACTAACCAATCCTAACATATTGTGACATAATTCTCTAACCTATTATATCCTATTACCCTAATTAACTTACACCTAGCAAAATTAATTATATAGGAGACAAACAGAGAACCAGACAGATTAACAATAGAAAAGTGGTGGTCATAAAGACAAAACAATACAGAAATGAGGGTACTACAACCATTGATGAGTGATTTCTTTCCAGATAGGATGCTATCAAACTAAATTTTCTTTAAGTGACTTAAGATCTATTTCTTTATCTGGTGGTGATGGGCACTATCTGGACAGGATCGTCTTCCTAACAACCCAATACCACCTTATTTCATTGTGACTGGTTTGGGCTGTGACGATGCGACCATACGCTTCCCAGCTTATGGCTGCCCCCGCTGCTTAGCGGAAGAACAAGGCCTCAGTCTATCCTAGTGAGAGAAGGCCCATACACAGGCAGACTGAGATTTTGATTCTTTGTTTTTATATCCCTGTAACTAGCTAAGTGATAAAAATACACCTAAGTTCTTAAAGTATAGGCTTTACAAGCAGGCCTGAATATCTATATTCTCACAGAGGGTTCTACCCCTTCCCCCATTTTTGTGTTTGTCTTGTCTATTGAGATAGTAAATTGTTCAGGGCATGGGCCATCTACTATTCTGTGTTTGTACTTGTCCTAGCACAATGGGGACCCACTGTTAGTTGGTCCTTAGGCATTAAGGTAATGGATATGATTTAGAATAATAATAACTCCTGGGTTGAGCTAAGGAAGCTGGCCTTGGGATGTTACTGCTTAAAAATGAGCTGGGCTTAAAATCATGGAATATTCCTTGTGACAAGTATCCCACAAATTCCACTGATCTCCCTTGTTTTCTTTGCCTTGAGCAGGGTTTCCAGTTTCCAAACCTGATGTGATCTCGCAGCTGGAACGAGGGGAAGAGCCGTGGGTCCCAGACCTCCAGGGCTCTGAGAAAGAAGTGTTCCCAAGAGCTGCTTGCACAGGTGAGGAATTGGTTAAAGCAATTCAAAAACTATCCATGAACACAGGAAGCATTTGGGATGCCCTATAAAAACCTTGTGAGCTCTCCAAGTTCAGGATTGTTCCCTGCAGATGTGGAATCATTAGGCGGATGTCACTCATGGCTTCCCACCTATCCTGAGTGAAAACTGGCAGCAGGTCCCTCCCCGATCTCACTTTCCCCTGAGTGTTCTGGTGAGATGGGGACCAAAACTGATCCCTTCCTCTCTCCTTTGGGGAAAGGTTTGGGGAAAATCAGCTCCTGATAGGTTTGATCTCTCCCACACATATTTTAGTTCATCCCTTTTTCCATTCCTGTCTCTGAGATTTCCTTTCTCTGTGGCGCAGGGAGTGACCTATGTCTGGATTCTCTCTGTCTCCCATCAGGTGATGGGATGGTGAGTGAGAATGAGGAGGAAAAACCCCAGCAGGAAGATGCTGAACAAGTAGAACCACATGGGATGTTATCAGGAAGATCCAAAGGGCACGTTTCTGGGAGTTGTGCACTCCCAGAAAAAGCAAACACCTGTGAGACTCAGCAGAGGCCAGAGGAAAACTTCAGTAGCCTCTCAGACCTTATTAGACATGAGAGAATCAACTTGGAAGAGACACGCTACTCATGTCGTGAGTGTGGGAAAAGCTTCAATGGGAGCTCAGACCTTTACACACATCAGGGAATCCACAGAGGAGACAGACCCTACATATGCTCTGAGTGTGGGAAACGCTTCAATCGGAGCTCACACCTTATCACACATCAGACAATCCACACGGGTGAGAAACCTTATGGATGCTCTGAGTGTGGGAAACGCTTCAGTCGGAGCTCATACCTCATCACACATAGGAGAATCCACACGGGTGAGAAACCTTATGGATGCTGTGAGTGTGGGAAACGCTTCAGTTGGAGCTATGCCCTCATCGCACATCAGCGAATCCACACAGGAGAGACGCCCTTCACTTGCTCTGAGTGTGGGAAAAGCTTTAATCGGCACTCACAGCTTACCACACATCGTAGAATCCACACAGGAGAGAAACCCTACATGTGCTCTGAGTGCGGGAAATGCTTCAGTCGGAGGTCTGCCCTTATCACACATCGTAGAATCCACACAGGAGAGACGCCATACACATGCTCTGAGTGCGGGAAAAGCTTCAATCAGAGCTCAAACCTTATCACACATCGTAGAATCCACACAGGAGAGACGCCATACACGTGCTCTGAGTGCGGGAAAAGCTTTAATCGGCACTCACAGCTTATCACACATCGTAGAATCCACACAGGAGAGATGCCCTACACATGCTCTGAGTGCGGGAAAAGCTTCAAACAGAGCTCTACCCTGAGCAGGCATCAGAGAATCCATACAGGAGAGAGACCCTACACATGCTCTGAGTGCGGGAAGAACTTCATTGAGCGCTCAGACCTTGTTAGACATCATAGAATCCACAGTGGAGAGAGACCCAACACATGCTCTGCGTGTGGGAAAATCTTCAATCAGAGGTCATTCCCTATTAGACAAGAGAGAATCCACATGGGAGAGAACTGTAAGAAATGCCTTGATTTGGGCTGACCAAAGATTTGTGTTTAAAAAAGTCACATTGCTAATTCCAATATGTAATGTTATTGACATAAGCCGGGACCGTACAGATCATTGTTGCAACCAAGGTCCTGTAGTAGCATCAAATCTTATATAAAGGGGGTCAAATGAGGTGTCTAAGACAAGGTTATGGTTTGCTGGTTATGATTAAGCTATCTGTATATGTGTATAATTTTTGTAGTTGAAGTTATGAATATTGGTTCTATACTGTCTGTATTTCAAACGTATGTTATGCTTCTCGGTGACACCCCAGACAAGTTGGTGTCAGCTCTGCCTAGCCTGCTTGATGGCCCATTAAGGACCATCAGCGACACAAGTGACCCATTGAGAGAAGGCAGACACGCCTTGCATCTCAGCAAGGTGTGCAGGGACCTGCCTCTGGACAGAACTCTGAGGTGTTTCCAGGCCGTGTGATGGGCAGCTTGTCTTTGGGACAAAGAGAGAGACCACATGGCAAGAGACTGTAAAAAGCTGCTCAAGCTCCTCCATCTTGTCTTCAGTCCTGCTTCTTACCTCTGGAGGGACTTTGCTGCACTAAAGCTTTGAACCAAGGACTGAAAGACCCATCCCAGCTGGGGATGTTCTCCAGAGACTGGATTTGAACCTGGAGTTCATTCTATCACTGCTACAAGCCTGACCCAAGAACTTTGCCATCACTGTATGTAATTGATTCCATTTAACCAATTCTAGCTCTCATCTGTATCTTTTTCCTTTTATGAATAACCCTTTAGATTTTAGATTCTAAAGGATTGGCAACAGCATGATTTGTGGGTAAGATCTGATTTGGATATTGACCTGGGTCTGGGGCTTGGTCCTTTGGGATCGAGAGAACCTTTTTTCTTTTACTGGGGTCTTGGTTTTCATAACCATTCGTTGCCATAACAAGTGGCATTGGTGGAGATACTGGGAAACTGGAGTGTCTAAGGGAATTGCTTGTGTGACTTGTGGTTAGCCAGTGTGGTGAGACCAAAGTCTGTTTGGATGGTTTGGTTTGCCTTAGAGGTGGAGACACCCCAGCCTGGGGCTGTGACTGCCCTGCTTGAAGCAATTTGTCCTGAATTGGCCCCTCTCGGATGGGTCCCGCCAGAACCAGCCGCGTTACAGGGGGGGAAAACAGGAACATTGTGCACTCAGGGGAGGAGGCGGGGCCAGGGATTTGGAGACGGAGTCGAATGGGGCAGGGAGGGGGTGGAGTTGGGGCAGGGACTTTGGGGAAGGGGTTGGAATGGGGGCGGGGCAGGGATGGAGTCAGGGTGGGGCCGGGGGCAAAGGGGGATTGAGCACCCACCAGCTCCAGAAGAAGTTGGCGCCTATACCCAACACCACCACAGCACATCATCTTGGCCAGAAAGGAGCCCACTGGGAGTCACCATTGCTTTTCCTTCCACCCAGAACCCCGCTTCTTCTCCTGGGCTGCAGGTAGCCATCCATGGGCTGCCAAGAGACAGTCACAGGATTCTGCCTCCCAGAGGCCAACACCATCTCCCCAGGCTTTGGCAGACTGAATGGTGGCGCTCTACTAACCCTACTTAGCTGCACTGAGGCACTTAGCTTCTACCCTGCCTTCCTCAGCATGACTTTCCTCTTTTGCCCCATTCCTGCCTCCCTTCCTCCTTTGTCAAGTCACGCCAAGGAGGGCAGCCGGGAGAGCCAAACTTCATAGGCCAAACTCCCAGGGCAGAGGAGGCCAAGCCACAAGACTCCAAAAGGTGACTGGCCTAGACCTCAAGCTTTCCAGGTGCTTTCTCTGCCAATGTCATGCGGGGGTTGGGGTTATCCCAGGAACTGGCCAGTGGAAGAAGGAGGAGAGCCTTACTGGACAGCTGGTAGATGCAATACTTTCCCCTCTTCTTAACCAGCACTAATACCAGACCAGGCTACAGCTGAGAAGAGCATGAGAGAGAGCAGCAGGTTTCCCCTATTCTTTCCGGCGCTCTCTTTCTTGACTAGTTTCTCCTCTGCATCAACTTGCTCTCTTTGTGAGCCTGACTAGCTCGGTTGGTAGAGCGTCAGTCTTTAATTTGAGGGTCCAGGGTTCAAGTCCCTGGTCAGATGATGAATTCTTCACTAAGCTCTTAAGGTATCTCTCTTAAGTCCTGTTTAACATTGCTTTTTCTCTTCAGGATTTTGCCTTTGCTAAGAAGGGCCTTTTGTGTGTGGGATTGAAGGAGCAACTTCCTGACATGCCATCTTTCCTCGCAGGCTGGAGGAATAAAGGCCTCTGGGCATATAGCAGGTTCCTCCCAGATGGCTGCATTCTCACCTGGTGGAGGTGGAAGCTCTGTCTCCTTGTCTCTGTTTCTGCCTTCACCTGAATGTGCTGATCTGGCTGCCCGGTCTGAGACAGGATGTGCCGAATGTTTGGAGCGTTAGGTGCTCACCCAGCACTTGGCTTTCCTTCGAGGGAGTGGTGAGCAGGGTGGGGCTCAGGCTCCCAGTTGGAGAGAGGTGCAGGTCTCGGGGCTGCTGGCTGGGACCTTGAAGAGTGTGAGATTTCTGCAAGAGGAGTGGAGTTGGAGGAGGAGTATGTGTCTGCAGTGCCTTGGGGGAGGCCTGTGCCTCTCCCAAGCAGAAGGTATTTGTGTGTTTTCAGTCCCTGGGAGGCTTGGGTCCAGCCCAGCGTTGGGGCCTGAATTGTCATGAGACCAGGGGGGAGGAGAGTGCAGAATTGGTGGAGCTAGGGAGTGGGGCTCCGGAGCTACTCACCCCACCTTGGGAGCACTTGTGGGGACTGAACTGTCTTTGGGTACGGGTAGTGGTGGGACCCCAGAGGATGGGGAGCAGCATTCTGGGGGCCATAGGCACTAAGTGGGTGCTCCGGGGCTGGAGCACCCACGGGGGAAAATTGGTTGGTGCTCTGCACCCACTGGCAGCTCCCTACCCCAGCTCACTTCCACCTCTGCCTCCTCCCCTAAGTGCACCGCAGCATCCTGCTTCTCCCCCTGGCTCCCAGCGCTTGCACTGTGAAACAGCGGTTTCATGCAGCAAGCGCTGCGAGGGAGGGGGAGGAGGGGAACATGGCTTGCTCAGGGGAAGAGACGGGGCTGGGACAGGGATTTGGGGAGGGGTCCAATAGGGGCATGGAGGGGGAGGAGACTTTGGGGAAGGGGTGCAATGGGGGAGGGTCAGGGGTGGGGCCAAGCCAGGGGCAGGGGGCACCCACCTACCCTGGGAAAAGTTGGCATCTGTGCTGGGGGCTCATTCACCCGGGAAAGGAAACGTCCCTATGGGGGGATCACTGACCCAGCGGTGAGCATTGGACCTGTTGGTGAGCCCTGCAGTGTCCTTGGGTCTGACATGAGCCCGAGGCCACTTGCCGGTGTCTGAGCAAGGGGAGCCACTCGAGCTGCAAATGGCAGAGGTCAGGGCTGCGAGATGGCAGAGCTGGAAGGCAGGAGAACAGAGCAGCCTTCCACATTGGTGCCAGCGGTGGGGTTTGGACCAGAGGGTCCCCTGCCATTCAAGAGGAAATCCTACACAGCAGCCGCAGCCTGTCTTTCAGCAACCACAGCATGTTTGGTGGCAGTTGAGGGACTGCAGCCGTCCGTCTCCTTGCAGCAACAGCAGCGTTGCATGGCTTGACTACGGTACACGGGGGGTTCGAACAGGTGCCCCACGTGGGACTTTGTATTGGGCACTTTGCTGCTCCGCTCTTTGGGATTTCTCCCTCGGCAGCTGTGGTCAGTGATGGAGTGTGGATGGGTGAATTTCAGGGGATAGTTGAGCTTTTAAGGGATGAGGGTGACCAGTTAAGACATGTTCCAAATATGTTTTACATCGGGTCGGAGCGGGTCATTGCCGGTATGCGGGACAGTCTAAAGCATGCTTCAGCTGCAGCTCATATGAGCACTTCAGTTACGGGGGCTCTAGCCGGCATGGTCTGCACAGTGAGTCCTCGGAGTAGAGGACGGAGGACTGCCGGCAGGGGATCTGTTGCAATTTGTGTGGGAGGCAAAGACACGTACTGCAATTGTCCAGAGGCATGGCATATCCGAGAGGAGGGACTCTGGTGTCAGCACAGAGCACGCATGCAGACGGAGAGTGCTCAGGAAGCAAGGGAACAGGGAATGGGAGTGGCCAAGCGAACACCCAGCTAGGATGTCAAAGGAGTGGAGGGTTCATGCCCCATGGATGGGGAGAGCAGTGGAACCGGGGCTTGCATAGCTAGCCTGGAGGAGCTAGTGCAGAACAGTGAGGAAAGCACTGGGATAGGCACAGAAGAATGTAAGAACGGCCATACTGGGTCAGACCAAAGGTCTATCTAGCCCAATGTCCTATCTTCCAACAGTGGCAAGTGCCAGGTGCCCCAATGAGAAAGAACAGAACAGGTTATCATCAAGTGATCCATCCTGTCACTCATTTCCAGCTTCTGGCAAACAGAGGCTAGGGACACCATCCCTGCCCATCCTGGCTAATAGCCATTGATGGACCTATCCTCCATGAATTTATCTAGTTCTTTTTTGAACCCTGTTATGGTCTTGGACATCACAACATCCACTGGCAAGGAGTTCCACAGGTTGTGCGTTGTGTGAAGAAATGCTTCCTATTAATTTCATTTGGTGTCCCCTAGTTCTTGTGTTATGAGAAGTAGTAAACAACACTTCCTTATTTACGTTCTCTACACCAGTCATGACCTCAATCATACCTCCCCTTAGCTGTCTCATTTCCAAGCTGAAAAGTCCCAGCCTTATTAATCTCTCGGGATATGGAAGCCGTTCCATTCCCCTAATGATTTTTGTTGCCCTTTTCTGAAGCTTTTCCAATTCCAATATATCTTTTTTGAGATGGGGCGACCACATCTGCACTCAGTATTCAAGATGTGGGGGTACCACGGATTTATATAGAAACAACATGATACTTTCTGTCTTATCTATCCCTTTCTTGATTATTCCCAGCATTCAGTTTACTTTTTTGACTGCCGCTGCACGTTGCATGGATGTTTTCAGAGAACCATCCACAATGACTCCAAGATCTTTCTTGAGTGGTAACAGCTCCTTTAGACCCCATCATTTTATATGTATCATTGGGATTACGCTTTCCAATAGGCATTACTTTGCATTTATCAACATTCAATTTCATCTGCCATTTTGTTGCCCAGTCACCCAGTTCTGAGAGATCTTTTTGTAGCTTTTTGCAGTCTGTCTGGGTCTTAACTATCTTTAGTAATTTTGGATCATCTGCAAAATTTGCCATCTCATGTTTACCCCTTTTTCCAGATGATTTATGAATATGTTGAATAGGACTGGTCCTAGAACAGACCCCTGGGGGACACCATTATTTACCTCTCTTTCTGTTCTGAAAACTGACCATTTATTCCTACCCTTTTCCCACTATCTTTTAACCAGTTACCAATCCATGAGAGCACCTTCCCTCTCATCCTGTGACAGATTACTTTGCATAAGAGCCTTTGGTGAGGGACCTTGTCAAAGGCTTTCTTTGTACAGTCAGGTGAGGCCATTGGTGAAGCGCTGGCTAGGGTAACAGGGCCCGCACGATCCCCATGTGACCAGGAACAGGTTGACGGGGCCCAGCTGGATTGTGAGATGCCTGAACCTACCATGAATAGGCTGGAGCATAGCAGAATTACTGGGGAGACTTGTGTGAAGGTTTCCCAAAGGTAAAGGCAGGAAAGTGTTCTGGAGTTGTTAATGTCTCTCACTGGCTGTGCGGGGGTCATGTGACTGCACATTACCAGCTGCGGCTGCAGTAAGCAGCAAGGTACTTCCCCAGAGCAACCATTTTCCAGTGTTGGATCAAGCAGACAGCCGAGGAGGGGAAGAAAGGGGAATCTGCAGCAGAAGTGAGGTATGCTAAGAGTGGGGAGAACGTTGGCCTATGGAGAAAGGCACTTGGGCGGATCAAGGTAGCAGGGAGGGCTCCTCCCAACTGAGTTTCTCTCCCATGCTTTTGGAGGGCAATGTGGGATGGGAGCCATCTTTCCCACGTGACTTATTGGTTGACCCAATAGGGTGGGAAGGGAATGAGGCAGGGCAGCCCTTGGGGATGGTGCCAGAGGGGTTCCTGGGCAGGGCAGGGATTGGGGAAGAAATCTCTGCACAGGTGGGAGAGAGCAGTACCGGGGAAGGGGCATATGTGAAAGTGGCCACATGGAACGTGGGAGGGATTTGGGAGCCCAGGAGGAGGCATTTGATATTCAGTACCTTGGAGAAGCTGGACTTGGACATGGTGGGCATTCAGGAAATGCACATTAATGACTTTAGGTGAGCTCAGTGGCAGAAGGCAATTGGAGGAAGGGCCCATCTTTCTGGTTCTCTGGGCCAGGGAAGAATGATTGGTTTGGAGCTGAGCGGCGGCGAACCAGCTGAGCAGCGGGGACAGCAGAGCAGCTCACAGCAGGAGTTTGCCTGGGACTGGTAAGTATCGGAGTCTGTGTGTGTTTGTTTGCTTGCTGAGGAAGTATCCGAGCGTGTGTTTGCTGGGGGGGCAGTGTGAGAGCCTGAGTGAGTGTCTAATTGGCTGCTAGCCTGCAGGGGGCGGGCAGTAGGGTGTCTGTTTGCGACAGGGAAGCCTGGCTGTTTAAAAATAGCCAGAGCTTCGCGAACCAGCTGAGCAGCGGGGACAGCAGAGCAGCTCACAGCAGGAGTTTGCCTGGGAGTTCGCCTGGAGGGAGCCCAGTGAGGCTTACATCTTGCAAACTGCTCTGAGGAAGCTCATAGTAGGAAGGTGATATGGAAGGGGGGGGTTCAGCTGTTGTGACCTGCACTGGATGTGCCATGTTTGTCTTTCTTCCACAGGACAGAAGCGACTTTGTCTGTACAAAGTGCAAGCTGGTCTCCATATTGGAAGAGAAGATTGAAGGTCTGGAGCAACAGATAACGACCCTGCGTTGCATACGGGAAACTGAGGATTTCCTGGACGAAACTCAGGATAGACTTCTAGGGGCACAAAGCTCTACAGATATAGAGCAGGTTGCACAGAGGAGCCAAGAGGCCAGTGAAGAAGCGTGGCAACATGTGACCTCCAGAAGAGGTAAGCGGAATGTCCGGGTTCCAGTAACACAGACACAGGTAACTAACCGCTTTCATGTTCTCTCCACAGGTACCGTTGCGGAGAGTGGACCAGATGATATGTCTGGGGCGAGAAAGCAGAAGGAGACTCCGCTGGTTGGAAGGCATGAGATGCGCTGTCCTGAGGTTGGGGGTTCCACGACCACCACTCCCAAGAGGAGAAGGCGGGTGGTGGTGGTCGGGGACTCTCTCCTCCGGGGGACTGAGTCATCTATCTGCCGCCCTGACCGGGAAAACCGAGAAGTCTGCTGCTTGCCAGGGGCTAAGATTCACGATGTGACGGAGAGACTGCCGAGACTCATCAAGCCCTCGGATCGCTACCCCTTCCTGCTTCTCCACGTGGGCACCAATGATACTGCCAAGAATGACCTTGAGCGGATCACTGCGGACTATGTGGCTCTAGGAAGAAGGATAAAGGAGTTGGAGGCGCAAGTGGTGTTCTCGTCCATCCTCCCCGTGGAAGGAAAAGGCCTAGGTAGGGAGCGTCGAATCGTGGAAGTCAACGAATGGCTACGCAGGTGGTGTCGGAGAGAAGGCTTTGGTTTCTTTGACCATGGGATGGTGTTCCATGAAGGAAGAGTGCTGGGCAGAGACGGGCTCCATCTTACGAAGAGAGGGAAGAGCATCTTTGCCAGCAGGCTGGCTAACCTAGTGAGGAGGGCTTTAAACTAGGTTCACCGGGGGAAGGAGACCAAAGCCCTGAGGTAAGTGGGAAAGCGGGATACCGGGAGGAAGCACAGGCAGGAATGTCTGTGAGGGGAGGGCTCCTGCCTCATACTGGGAATGAGGGGCGATCAACAGGTTATCTCAAGTGCTTATATACAAATGCACAAAGCCTTGGAAACAAGCAGGGAGAACTGGAGGTCCTGGTGATGTCAAGGAACTATGACGTGATCGGAATAACAGAGACTTGGTGGGATAACTCACATGACTGGAGTACTGTCATGGATGGTTATAAACTGTTCAGGAAGGACAGGCAGGGCAGAAAAGGTGGGGGAGTAGCACTGTATGTAAGGGAGCAGTATGACTGCTCAGAGCTCCGGTACGAAACTGCAGAAAAACCTGAGTGTCTCTGGATTAAGTTTAGAAGTGTGTGCAACAAGAGTGATGTAGTGGTGGGAGTCTGCTATAGACCACCGGACCAGGGGGATGAGGTGGATGAGGCTTTCTTCCGGCAGCTCACGGAAGCTACTAGATCGCATGCCCTGATTCTCATGGGTGACTTTAATTTTCCTGATATCTGCTGGGAGAGCAATACAGCGGTGCATAGACAATCCAGGAAGTTTTTGGAAAGCGTAGGGGACAATTTCCTGGCGCAAGTGCTAGAGGAGCCAACTAGGGGGGGCGCTTTTCTTGACCTGCTGCTCACAAATCGGGTAGAATTAGTGGGGGAAGCAAAAGTGGATGGGAATCTGGGAGGCAGTGACCATGAGTTGGTTGAGTTCAGGATCCTGACGCAGGGAAGAAAGGTAAGCAGCAGGATACGGACCCTGGACTTCAGGAAAGCAGACTTCGACTCCCTCAGGGAACGGATGGCCAGGATCCCCTGGGGGACTAACTTGAAGGGGAAAGGAGTCCAGGAGAGCTGGCTGTATTTCAAGGAATCCCTGTTGAGGTTACAGGGACAAACCATCCCGATGAGTCGAAAGAATAGTAAATATGGCAGGCGACCAGCTTGGCTTAATGGTGAAATCCTAGCAGATCTTAAACATAAAAAAGAAGCTCACAAGAAGTGGAAGGTTGGACATATGACCAGGGAAGAGTATAAAAATATTGCTCGAGCATGCAGGAATGAAATCAGGAAGACCAAATCACACCTGGAATTACAGCTAGCAAGAGATGTTAAGAGTAACAAGAAGGGTTTCTTCAGGTATGTTGGCAACGAGAAGAAAGCCAAGGAATGTGTGGGCCCCTTACTGAATGAGGGAGGCAACCTAGTGACAGAGGATGTGGAAAAAGCTAATGTACTCAATGCTTTTTTTGCCTCTGTTTTCACTAACAAGGTCAGCTCCCAGACTGCTGCGCTGGGCATCACAAAATGCAGAAGAGATGGCCAGCCCTCTGTGGAGATAGAGGTGGTTAGGGACTATGTCGAAAAGCTGGACGTGCACAAGTCCATGGGGCCGGACGAGTTGCATCTGAGAGTGCTGAAGGAATTGGCGGCTGTGATTGCAGAGCCACTGGCCATTATCTTTGAAAACTCGTGGCGAACCGGGGAAGTCCCGGATGACTGGAAAAAGGCTAATGTAGTGCCAATCTTTAAAAAAGGGAAGAAGGAGGATCCTGGGAACTACAGGCCAGTCAGCCTCACCTCAGTCCCTGGAAAAATCATGGAGCAGGTCCTCAAAGAATCAATCCTGAAGCACTTGCATGAGAGGAAAGTGATCAGGAACAGCCAGCATGGATTCACCAAGGGAAGGTCATGCCTGACTAATCTAATCGCCTTTTATGATGAGATTACTGGTTCTGTGGATGAAGGGAAAGCAGTGGATGTATTGTTTCTTGACTTTAGCAAAGCTTTTGACACGGTCTCTCATAGTATTCTTGTCACCAAGTTAAGGAAGTATGGGCTGGATGAATGCACTATAAGGTGGGTAGAAAGCTGGCTAGATTGTCGGGCTCAACGGGTAGTGATCAATGGCTCCATGTCTAGTTGGCAGCCGGTATCAAGTGGAGTGCCCCAAGGGTCGGTCCTGGGGCCGGTTTTATTCAATATCTTCATAAATGATCTGGAGGATGGTGTGGATTGCACTCTCAGCAAATTTGCGGATGATACTAAACTGGGAGGAGTGGTAGATACGCTGGAGGGGAGGGATAGGATACAGAAGGACCTAGACCAATTGGAAGATTGGGCCAAAAGGAATCTGATGAGGTTCAATAAGGATAAGTGCAGGGTTCTGCACTTAGGACGGAAGAACCCAATGCACAGCTACAGACTAGGGACCGAATGGCTAGGCAGCAGTTCTGTGGAAAAGGACCTAGGGGTGACAGTGGACGAGAAGCTGGATATGAGTCAGCAGTGTGCCCTTGTTGCCAAGAAGGCCAATGGCATTTTGGGATGTATAAGTAGGGGCATAGCGAGCAGATCGAGGGACGTGATCGTTCCCCTCTATTCGACATTGGTGAGGCCTCATCTGGAGTACTGTGTCCAGTTTTGGGCCCCACACTTCAAGAAGGATGTGGATAAATTGGAGAGAGTCCAGCGAAGGGCAACAAAAATGATTAGGGGACTGGAACACATGACTTATGAGGAGAGGCTGAGGGAGCTGGGATTGTTTAGCCTGCAGAAGAGAAGAATGAGGGGGGATTTGGTAGCTGCTTTCAACTACCTGAAAGGGGGTTCCAAAGAGGATGGCTCTAGACTGTTCTCAATGGTAGCAGATGACGGAACGAGGAGTAATGGTCTCAAGTTGCAGTGGGGGAGGTTTAGATTGGATATTAGGAAAAACTTTTTCACTAAGAGGGTGGTGAAACACTGGAATGCGTTACCTAGGGAGGTGGTAGAATCTCCTTCCTTAGAGGTTTTTAAGGTCAGGCTTGACAAAGCCCTGGCTGGGATGATTTAACTGGGAATTGGTCCTGCTTTGAGCAGGGGGTAGGACTAGGTGACCTTCTGGGGTCCCTTCCAACCCTGATATTCTATGATTCTATGATTCTTGTTCTTCACATCCACGGTGCAAGCACAGGAGTGGTGGAGCTCTGACCAGGGAGGGCATTATTGGTGGACTTTGTGCTCCGTAGCACTGGTTATTGCTATATTATTTTGTTTGGTCCCCAGATAAGGCATGAAAGGAAAGATCTATGGAAGGAACTGACTCCCTTCCTCTGGACCTCATGGGGTTTGGTGTTGGGGGGGATTTTAATTCTGTCAGTTGGCCTGAAGACCATTGGTCCTGTTTTCCTGACCATCAGAGGAAACTCTTTTACAATGAGCGCTACATGGCGCAGGTCTGTAGCGTGGTAGGTTTAGAGGACGTGTTTCTCCGTCGTGAAACCAGCAGCAGGCAGGCGGTAGCCTCCTATTCCTCTGATCCGAGCTCACACCAGCCACAGATGGGACACACCTTTCTCCGGGGACAGGCCAGGAGTCGCATTGACCGGATTTACGTGAAAGAGAGCACATCAACAGCCCAGTGCAGGGTAGTGCCAATGGACTGTTCGGATCATGCAACTCTCACCGTGTGCTATTCCCTTGTCGTTGGCAGAAGATATTGGAAGCTGAACATCCAGAGCTTGCAAGATATAGGGGCGGGGTGGTGTTGGCAGAACGGGAAAGCATAAGAGGGTTCTATGCCAACCAGGCAGATTGGTGGGAATTGGTGAAGGATGAGTTGGCTGCTTTGTTCCGGCAGCCAGGGAAACACCACAACATTAAAGAATAGCAACGGTGCCAAGTCCTGCAGTGTCGCCTGTGGGATTTCTACAAGACCGTCCAGACAGGGGAGCCTGTGTCACTGTATGAACATATCAAGTGACAGCTGGCTGAGTTCTGGGAGATGAGGCTGCAGCTGGCCTGATTTCAGTGGGACCACTGAGTAAAGGGAGAGGCTGCCTCCCCAGACATTTTTGCGGCCTGCAGAGACCAGAGACAAAGCAGGAGGATGCGGGGACTCAGGGTGGGACCCACGGATCCATTAGTGCAGGACCACAGGCGAATGCTGGCCATCGTGGAGGCCGATTATGGGGAGCTGTTCCTGGCCCGGGATATTGCTCAGCCAGGGAAGGAGCAGTTTTTCTACTTAGCTGGGGACTGCTCATAGCTTGTCTCAGGAGACGAGCGGAGGAGTTTGCTGGAGCCCATGCAGGAACGTGAGGTGAGGGAAACGGCTTTGTCCTTGAAGACTGGCACATCTCCTGACTCAGATGGCCTACCTCCAGAACTCTACTGGGAACTGCTGGAGCCTCTGATGCCAGTGTTGACTAACGTCTTCAACAGCTCCCTGCACCACGGGCACTGAGTCCATCACAATACGACACTATCCTGGTATTGCTGGCCAAGCTGGGAGTCCTCACCGACATCCGAAATTGGAGGCCCATTGCTCTATTAAATACCGACTACAAGATCTTGGCCCGAGTACTCAAGAGGAGGCTGGGAGAGGCAGCAGACCGACTGGTGCATTGTAATCAATCCAATGCAGTGCGAGGTCGGACAGTTGCAGACTCCTCATGCAGCGTGTGGGAGGTCTGTGAATGTGCGTGCTGGAAGCAGTGGGAGGGTCACTTGTTGGCTCTGGATCAATCCGAGGTCTTTGACCACGTCAGCCTGAACTATCTGTGGAAAGTGCTCAAACAGTATGGACTTCCATGGGACTTTATCAGATGGCTGCAGGTGCTGTACAAACAGGCCTTGGTCTGCCCATTGGTGAATAGCTGGCTAGGGAATAAAGTCCCTGTGCACATGGACATAAAACAAAGCTGTCCCTTGAGCCCCTTCTGTACGTGCTGTCTTTGGACTCTTTTCTGAGAGCACTCCACAGAAGCAGAGCAATGCGGGGCATGGTTTTCCCTGACCAGAGCCTGGGAGGACTGATCAGGGGAGCTGTTGCATGGAAGGCGGTTGCCCATGCAAATGACGTGACCTTGATAGTGATCTCCTGGGTAACTGCTGTATTTTGGTGATGTTATTGGGGTACTTGGCTGCAGCCGGAGCCATGATGAACCTAGAAGAGAGCAGGGTCCTGTGGGTGGGATCGGACCCCGGTGGGGGTTTTCCCTTACTTATCAGGGATTTGAGATTAGTAAGCAGCCAAGACAGGAGCACCCCGAGGGTGGTGAACATCTTGGGGATATTGTTTGGGGTCGGGGACAAGGTGGGGAAAGCGAACTGGAGAGGCAGCTGCTGGCCTCTGAGGAACATCTCAGCTTATGGCATAAGTGGACCTTGTTGTTAGCCCAGAAGGTTGTCATGCTCAAGACCTATCTTTTGGCTGCGGGAAATTGCCTCAACCATGTATTTCCCCCAACTCCACGAGTGCTGCAATCACTGAACATGATGGTCTTCCACTTCTTGAGGGGTAATAGGAGATCCTTAGTCAGGAGAAGTGTGACTTTTCTGCCAGTGACACAGGGGAGGTTGGACATGGTGGGCTTTGAAGCCTTTTATGGTTCCAGTTTCTTGTTTTTCAGTTTTCAGTGGGTGACTGAACTGGAGGGCAGGCCAGGCCAGGGAAGAATGGTGGGGCAACCACAAAGTCAACAACCAACGCTTTGGATCTGGCTTTATTTTTTTGAGCCCACTGGGTGCAGCACTGGGTTTGGGGTGGCCGATGGTGACAGAAGAGGGAGGAGATTAGGAGGGTCCCCCACTCTTTCCAGTGCCCGTCCACTGCCACCTTATGTCCAATTGGCCTTTCAGTGTGTGGCTACGTGGAAGGTGTTTGCAGGATGGTTTAAGCCACAGCAGTGGCCTCCCTCACAGCAGCAGTGGCCACACTGGTTTGCTGCAAAGCCCTGGAGGCCCCTCCACTTGGGTCCCCAGTTGCACAAGAATCTGTTTTTTCCCTACTCCCGTGTTACTCATGCCCACTCGAGGAAGGTCTTTGGTCCGGCTGGCTTGACAGGATGGACCCATGCAATAACGTGGGGCCCCACAACTTGAGAGTCTGTCTAGAGATGTCTGAAGTTCTGTGGGTTGATCTCATGTCTGTGTTTCTCTCTGCGTCACCTAATGCCAAGAGGCTTTTGCCCTTGCACTTGTCTTCGTGCTTTTTTTCTTGCCCACCTCATTCTTAAAAGGAGTGCCAGGACCAGGCTTCATAGTCAAGGAAAGAGAAGCAGGAGCAGGAGTCCCAGGCTGGAGCCCAGCACACCTCTGGGCACCGAGAACAGGGGTGGTTCTAAGGGAAGCCTTAAAAGTCATAGAGCCCCAGAGGGTGGGGCAAGAGGAGGGGAACCATGACTAATCATGATCTGTGGAAAGCCACAAAGACACACAGCCAGTCTGCTCCCTGGCTCACCCAACACCCGCTGCAGGCCACCTATAGACCAGCATGCCAGATGGCTGTTGACATTCAGCGGCCAGTATCAGAATGTTGTAGGAAAGCAGAGCCAGCCCCCCAGGTCAGGCTCCTTACCGTTCCCACTCACGGTGCTCCTTTTGGCGGTGGGGGAGGAAATTTTTCCCTAAGCAGCTTTTCACCAACTGGCAAGAGGCAGAGAAACACCCAGGCTCCAAGGCGCTATTCAACAAGCCCCCTCCAGCATAGGGACAGGTACAGATTTGGAAGAGGGAGACTGCTCTGCATGCTAGCCCAGGTGTCCGCCCACTTTCTTTGGCAAGCTGGGAAGCCAGAGGCTGGCTTGGGACTATCTAGGGCTCGCATGCAAATCTTTGCTCTCCCCAGCCCCGCTGGAGCCAGAGCCTTTGCCCCAGTGGCCAAAGGGAGGATTTGGCAGTAAAAAGAGCAGGGCTTTCAGCCGAAGTGAAGGCTAAAGAAGCAGAACTGCAATGGGACTTGAACCCTCAATGATAAGACAGCTTATTTTTAGGCCACACAGTAACAGGCTGCTCTCTTTTGTAGGTTTCAGAGTAACAGCCGTGTTAGTCTGTATTCACAAAAAGAAAAGGAGTACTTGTGGCACCTTAGAGACTAACCAATTTATTTGAGCATGAGCTTTCGTTAGCTACAGCTCACTTCATCGGATGCATACCGTGGAAACTGCAGCAGACTTTATATATACACAGAGAATATGAAACAATACCTCCTCCCACCCCACTGTCCTGCTGGTAATAGCTTATCTAAAGTGATCATCAGGTTGGGCCATTTCCAGCACAAATCCAGGTTTTCTCACCCTCCACCCCCCCACACAAATTCACTCTCCTGCTGGTGATAGCCCATCCAAAGTGACAACTCTTTACACAATGTGCATGATAATCAAGTTGGGCTATTTCCTGCACAAATCCAGGTTTTCTCACATCCCCCCCCCACCCCCATACACACACAAACTCACTCTCCTGCTGGTAATAGCTCATCCAAACTGACCACTCTCCAAGTTTAAATCCAAGTTAAACCAGAACATCTGGGGGTGGGGGAGGGTAGGAAAAAACAAGAGGAAATAGGCTACCTTGCATAATGACTTAGCCACTTCCAGTCTCTATTTAAGCCTAAATTAATAGTATCCAATTTGCAAATGAATTCCAATTCAGCAGTTTCTCGCTGGAGTCTGGATTTGAAGTTTTTTTGTTTTAAGATAGCGACCTTCATGTCTGTGATTGCGTGACCAGAGAGATTGAAGTGTTCTCCGACTGGTTTATGAATGTTATAATTCTTGACATCTGATTTGTGTCCATTTATTCTTTTACATAAAAGATTATCATGATTGATTATCATGCATATTGTGTAAAGAGTTGTCACTTTGGATGGACTATCACCAGCAGGAGAGTGAATTTGTGTGTGGGGGGGTGGAGGGTGAGAGAACCTGGATTTGTGCTGGAAATGGCCCAACCTGATGATCACTTTAGATAAGCTATTACCAGCAGGACAGTGGGGTGGGAGGAGGTATTGTTTCATATTCTCTGTGTATATATAAAGTCTGCTGCAGTTTCCACGGTATGCATCCGATGAAGTGAGCTGTAGCTCACGAAAGCTCATGCTCAAATAAATTGGTTAGTCTCTAAGGTGCCACAAGTACTCCTTTTTTCTTTTGTAGCAAATTTTTAGAACCATAAATGGATTCCACTGAGAGGACCCCTAAATTGTAAATGGGATACATGACCTTGTTCTTTCTCTCCCTCATTCCAGGCCAGGAGGAGAGCTGGAGGAGAGTCAGACTCAGCTTTGTAGCAGGGGAACATGGTGAAGCACAAGGAACTCAGGTATGGGTTTTACACGGGAAAAAGCAGGTAACTGTTAGAGTGAATCTAGGGGGCCTGCTAGGAGATGGCTGTTTGTTGCCCTCTTAATTGTGCATCCCCCCTGCCCCTTACCCTTCTGCTCTGCCCTCTAAGCTGCAAACCAGCCAGGGAAGTTGAATCACTGCCTCTTCTTCATGTACACGGGAGACGTCGTTACTTAAGTCCTCCTTGTTTCCAAGCCCCATGTGAATTCATGACATGCCTGGACTCTGTGACTGCAGCATTCATGTGCATGAGACTGTCTCAGGAGATGACCCTTGACATGTGTGAAAGGAGCTTTTTCTATGCTGCTAGAGAAGGGAATGTGAGAGTCCATTCACAGCCTGGCTTCCTATGAGCTCTGAGGAAGCTTTGGGATCTGCAACAGAATTCTCTGCATCCTCAGGTTATCCTGGTCATCCAGGGCTGCAGGATTTGGCCCATGGTCAGTCAAGGTGCGACAACTGCTGCAGTCTTACATGGTGAGTCCTGCAGCCTCTCTCGAAACTGCTCTGCCATGTTCTGCAGGGCGGCCTTATTGGTTGAGAATCTGGCAGAAGAGAGACCGTGGAGTAGAGAAGGAAAATGTCCTCAGCAGTCACAGCCGGCAGGAGCAGGAACGGCTGGGTTTGTTTTTAAACATCTCTCCCTGCTCAAGCCTTTAATCATTCCTGTGGCTCTTCTCTGAACCCTCTGCAATTTATCAGGGAAAACAAGCAAACCAACCAAACCAGGCTGTTCGGACTGATGTAACAATCTATTGCCTTGCAAGGTTCTATATAAATCAGATTATTCCATTCACCCAAGAGTTCAACTTTAAGGGCTTTTGGTAAACTGACCACCTAGTCACTTAACATTAACCCGTTCAAAAAGTTGGCAGGTCAAATTAGTCTTTCCTCCCAAATCAAAATGAAAAAATAAATCAGTGAAAGAAAATAACCTGAAGCACCTCTGTTGCTTTTCACAGCAGACTGGGGGAATACAGAAGGGAAAATGCTTCTCTCTCCTGACACTGAGTAACATTTCTGTCTGTCCTTGAGATCCTGCCACAGGGACAAGGATTGAGGATGCAAATGACATGTTGAGGCTACATTGGTTTGTACATTCCTTTACTCCTTCATTAGTGATAAGGGTGCATGAGTTCAAAGTAATCCAGCTCTGACTTTCACATCCTAGGTTAGTTCCAGGCTGGCAATTACCAAAAAAATTTCGTTCTAAGCTGAGCAGGTTGAATCTGGAGTCACTGAGAGATGATAAATATAGAGCCCTGCTAAGAAGTGTCTGTCCAGTGGCAGTTCCCCCTGTATTCTCCCCAGTTTATGAACTCATCTTCAGTATATAGGCCACTGAACCTAATGAGTGGGGAGGGTCCCAGTACTTGGGCTCCAGCCCAAGTGAGAATTTCTACACTGCAATTAAACAGCCCCCAAAGCCTGGCAAGCCCAAATCAGATGGCCTGGGCCAGCTGTGAGTTTTTAATTGTACTGTAGATATACCCTTGGTGTCAAAATCCCAGTTTTCTCACCAGGGAATCAAGCCCTAGTCCCCCATGTGATGGATACTCACCACTCTTACTCATGCAGCAAGAACTGACAGCTGCCCCTGCATGGGGATGTAGGGGAACATCCTGGGCAGCTCCTTGGACCACTGTGGCTGTCAGGAGACCCAGCTAGGCAGGAGCTGCTCTGGGTTCTATGCAGGGGGAGATTGACTGGTCTGCTGACTCTCAATTGCCTGCCTACCCTGTCAATCAGGGTGACCTGGAGCTTTGGCCTCTCCCCATTGCCCCTGGGGACTGTCAGTCTCAGGGTCCTGATTTCCCATTGACCCTTCCCCTTTCTTTTGGTATTGGAACTAGCCAACCAAAAAACCCACTAAGTTTTAGTAAGGGTCCAACAGTCCCCTGACACAAGCCATCCCCGTGGGGGTCACAGATGTCTACAGAAGACAGCACAAGCTGGTCCCATGGTGTAACAGTCAGCACTCCAGACTCTGAATCCTGCAATCTGAGGTCAAATCTCAGTGGGACGCCATGTTGGTTTATGGCAAAGCTCAAAGCGCTCACCTTTCCTGACTTCAGTTGTGCAAGCACAAATCCTTTCCCTCCTGCTGGGTGACTCATGCCAATGGAGGCAGGTCTTTGGTCTGGATGGCCGCAATGGGTTGGGGCTCTAGAACTTGCCACCCTGGCTACCAATGCCTGCAGGCCTGCATTTTGACCTGGTGGTTGGGATTATCACTGGTTCACCTGATGCCCTCAAGTTTGGCCCTTATGCTTGCTGCCACACTTTCCTCTTGCCCACGTGACACTTAAGGAAAGGAGTGTCAGGGCTAGGCAGGAGGGAGGAAGTGTCCCAGGCTGGAGCCCAGCACACCTCTCCTCCTCTGGGCACCTAGAGCAGAGGTGGCAGCTCCAAGGGAAGGCTTAAAACCCATAGACCAACTGAGGGCAGGGCAAGAGGAGGGGAAGACCATGCCTAGGCACGGCCAGCTAGCCCAGGCTTCCACCCAATTTCTTTGGCAAATCAGAAATGGCAAAGGCTAGCCTGGAAGCACCTAGGGCTCACACCCTGGCCTTTGCGATGCCTGACCCCCAACTCCTTCCCGGGGCCCAACTCCTTCCCGGGGCTCTAGCTAAAGCTCAGAGCATTGGCCTGAGCAGCCAAGAAGAGGCTCCAGCCCTGAAGAAAGCAGGACTTCCAGCACAAAGGGAAAACTGCACAAGCACAGCCCCAAAGAGACTCAACCTTCAATCATCTGATCTGAAGTCAGAAGCTTTATCCTTTAGGCCGTGTGGTCATAGGAGAAAAACCTTTTCAAGCACTAAGAAAAGAAGGACACTGTGTTTCTCAGGTCATCTATTGGGGGTGCAGAGAGTCTCCGGGCACAAGAAGTCGAATTTCCAGCGAGATGTGAGACTTAATTCTATGGAGCGAGGTGCAGGACTTGGGCAGGGAGGCATCAACATGGGGGATTAAGGTGCAGTGGATGGACCGGCTGTGTAGGTGTAGAGATTTAGTTGCCCTGAAGCCCAGGAAGGGAGGAGGAGGAGGAATCCTGCTGGTAGTCAGAGGCCATGGAGAAAAAGAAGAGGAGTTCCTGGACTTTTTTGCCTCTCTTTTGCCTGCCTGCTTGCTCTTGTCGTGGCAGGAATAAATACTTTTAGCAAGCCTGGCTAGCTCAGTCAGTCATCAAGCTCTGAGGGTCAAGAATTCAAGCCCCTGCCCGAGCAGTGAGCTTTTAAGTTGCCTTGTGTGCCAGGAGCCAAATGATTGCTGGTGGTGTCCAGAGCCACACACGGATTCCCAGAAGCAGCGACGGTTTCCTGGAAAGGCCCCTTTCTTCTGCTGAGTCCTTAGAAATCATGAGAGAGGCTAACGTCCACAAAAGCAGGCCCAGAAAGTGAAGTCTCCAACTGGCAGGAAGAGCTGTGGGGCCAGGTGCTGAGAGAGCCAATGGGAGAGAGGGAGCAGCTGCAGTGAAGTAATGAGTACAGAGGGCAAGTGTAAAGGGGGGTATGATCCTGCTATTGTGACAAATGTTCCTGGCTTATGCACTCTAAGATAGAGTGGAACCGGCTAGTGAAAGGATCCGAGTCCTCGCTCCCACTCCCTTACCCAGAGGCCTGCCTGACCTTGAGGACTCTCTTTCTACTCTCGTGTGTGGCAGAAGCCTCATAACCCTGACAAGGCTGGACCAAGGATTCCTGAGGGGTTCAACCCCCAGTCTTGTCGTGGTCACTTAGAACAGTGGCTGGGGTGTTTCTTTTACCCTGAGGCTTTGCTTATCTCTAGCTGTCATGGACGAGTGGTTAAACTGTTGGCCTGATAAAAGATACCAAGTTATGGAAACTAGGCAAAGCAGAATGAAAGGGCTTCACACCCCACGCAGCTCAGCCGGGTGGGCATGAGCAGATTTTGGGGGCTGGGATTGAGCTCCATGGGCAGCAGCACCACAAAAGGCAGCCAGGATCGACAGGCCTAAGGAATGTTTCAATCCTTTTTTTGTAGGTATGATGAATGCAACTGTTACAGTGCACCCCATAAGGCTTTATGGGAATATGCTTATGAATGTACATATGACATAACGGGAATATGTTTTATGCTACATATGCCGTGTAACATGTCTCTGTAAAGGTTGAGCTATTGAATCTATTCCTCCTATCTGTATGCATGTGTCATTTTTGTAGTTGAAGTTACGAATATTGGCTGTGTACTTGCTTGATTTTAAGTAGCCTAGTAGAGCATTTGGTCAGCTTCTTGAGAAAGGAATGTGCAAATTAAGTGCCCCATCAAGAATCATTTAAGCCAACCATGAACTTGAAGGCGTCAATCCACATCTGAGCTTTCCCAGGAATGTGACTCGGCTGTTAAGAAACTCAGTTGTGCATGGACATGTGACTTGCCCATGTGACTCAAACTCCATTTTGTAGCTGGATTCTACACCGGGGAGGGAGGGGTCTCCACCCACAAAAAAAGTCTATTTAAACCCCTGGGAGACCCCTCCATGTTGTCTTCAGCTGGCTCAAGAGATACCCTCTGCATCTCCAAGGATACCTAAAAGAAACTGGAAGAAAGGACAGTGACTACAGGGGGTGTGAGTGATTGCTGGACCCAGACTAGAAGGAGACTCGTCTGTAAAAGGAAGCTTATTGAAACCATAGGCGCTGACTCCGTGGCTGAAGCACCCACGGGGAAAAATTGGTGGGTGTTCTGCACCAACTGGCAGCTCTCTGCCCCCTCGCCCAGCTCACCTCTGCCTCTACTCTGCCTCCTCCTCCCCATAGTGTGCCACATGCCTGCTTTTTCTCCCTAGCTCCCAGCACTTGCGCCGCAAAACAGCTGTTTCGCGAGGCTGGGAGGGAGGGGGGCAGAGCGGGAATGCAGCGCACTCAGGGGAGGAGGTGGGGCCCCGGGGCGGGGATTTGGGGAAGAGGTTCAATGGGTCAGGGAGGGGGTGGAGTTGGGGTGGGGACTTTGGGGAAGGGGTGGAGTAGGGGAGGGGCCAGGGACGGGGGGCGGGCATAAGCACTCACCTGCACTGAGGAAAGATGGTGCCTATGATTGAAACATCTTTGAGGGTGAGGTTTTACCTGTATTCAGTTTTATTACTGTATTAGAGAGAGATTTGCATGTTTTATATTATTTTACTTGGTAATTCGCTTGGTTCTGTCTGTTACTACTTGGAACCACTTAAATCCTACTTTCTGTATCTAATAAAATCACTTCATTTATTAATTAACCCAGAGTATGTATTAATTCCTTGGGCGGGGGGGGGGGGGAACAGCTGTGTCAGTGTTAAAAAAGGCAAACAATCTATAAATTTGCCCTGTATAAGCTTTATACAGGGTAAAATGGATTTATTTAGGGTTTGGACCCCATTTGGAGTTGAGCATCTGAGTGTCAAAGACAGGAACACTTCTTAACCTGTTTTCAATTGAGCCTTCAGCTGTTAGGGGACGTGGTTCAGACCTGGGTCTGGGTTTGCAGCAGGCTAGTGGGTCTGGCTCAAACAGGGCAGGGTACTGAAGTCCCAAGCTGCCAGGGCAGGAAAGCAGGGGCAGAAGTAATCTTGGCACATCAGTTAGCAGTTCCCAAGGGGGTTTCTATGATCCAACCCATCACGGCAGCCTCCGCTCCTGGGTCTTCCCCAGGGACAGAATATTTCATTGCAAAATAAAGCTTTTAATTGAAAGGAGTAAAATGAAACGGGCACCCAGTGGTGCCAGAGACTATGGAATGAAAAGCCCATGTTTCCTAAATCGTAGAAGATTAGGGTTGAAGGGACCTCAGGAGGTGTCTAGTCCAACCCCCTGCTCAAAGCAGGACCAATCCCCAAGTCAGTCATCCCAGCCAGGGCTCTGTCAAGCCGGGCCTTAAAAACCGCTAAGGATGGAGATTTCACCACCTCCCTAGGTAACCCCTTCCAGCGCTTCACCGCCGTCCTAGTGAAATAGTTTTTCCTAATATCCATCCTAGACCTCCCCCACTGCAACGTGAGTTTTTCTTCTTCTTCTCTTACCTGCCACCACTGAGAACAGCCTAGCTCAATCCTCTTTGGGACCCCCCTTTCAGGTAGTTGAAAGCAGCTATCAAATCCCCCCTCATTCTTCTCTTCCGCAGACTAAACAAGCCCAGTTCCCTCAGCCTCTCCTCATAAGTCATGTGCTCCCCTCATCATTTTTGTTGCCCTCCACTCTCCCCAATTTGTCCACATCCTTTCCGTAGTGGGGGGGCAAAACTGGATGCAGTCCTCCAGATGTGGCCTCACCAGTGCCAAAGAGGGGAATAATCAGGGGAGGGGGCGGGAAGGGGTGGAGTCGGGGCAGGCTCTGTGGCAGAGCCAGGGGTTGAGCCGTGAGCACCCCCCGGCACATTGGAAAGTTGGCACCTGTTGCTCCAGCCCCAGGGTCGGTACCTACACAAGGAGCCGCAGATTAACTTCTGAAGAGCCGCACGTGGCTCTGGGGCCCCAGGTTGGCCACCCCTGGAATAATCACTTCCCTCGAGCTGCTGACAACACTCGTATTAATGTAGCCCAAAATGCCATTAGCCTTCTTAGCAACAAGGGCACACTGTTGACTCATATCCAGCTTCTTGTGCACTGTAATCCCCAGGTCCTTTTCTGCAGAACTGTCCATTAGCCAGTCGGTCCCCAGCCTGTAGCAGTGCAAAAAATGGGATTTTTCTGTGATAAGGGCAGGACTCTGCACTTCTCCTTCTTAAGCCTCCTCAGATTTCTTTTGGCCCAATCCTCCAATTTGTCTACATCATTCTGGACCCAATCTCTACCCATCAGAGCTTGGATTCTTTCCATGCTTTCACAGAGGGAAGAGCACATGTTCCATGACTTCATAGGGCAGAGTTTTAGGGCTATTGTGATTCAGGGAGCTATGTTATAAAGTGTCTTCCCTGTGTGGATTTGACAGGTGGATCGACATAGATGCACATTTCAGAGTAGCAGCCATGTTAGGCTGTCTCCGCAAAAAGAAAAGGAGGACTTGTGGCACCTTAGAGACTAACAAATTTATTTGAGCATAAGCTTTCGTGAGCTACTGCTCACTTTATCAGATGCACATTGTGACCCTTCTCAGGGTGCTGAGGGCTGTGAATCTTCTTGTTGGCACCTGCCACTAGGAAGAGGGAGTTTTGGATTTGGCAACCAGATGTTAGCGACTCAACTCACCCAGCCTGTTGGCCACTCAAGGACCCTCCACTGAGCTACAGCAGCCCTGCCAGTTGACAATAGAGGCACCCTAACCCCTGAGTTCCTTCAATGTGTCCTTCTCTGGGGTCCAACCCCAATCACCAGATACTAAGAGAAATCCCAGATCCTCTCTGCCCGAAGCAATGGTACATCCCAAGTTACCAGTTTTACTGTAGACCACTGCTCCTGCATCACACACAGCACTTGAGTACAATTATCGAACGTTATTCAACAAGGGAGAGAGATTTAAACAGAAACAAACGTGAGTGATGGAAACCAACTGTTACCAACAAAACAAAATCACAACATTCAACCTATACTTTTTAATAGTTACCTTTCCTATCTAAGTAGATTCTCACCTCACACTTCAGTCTACTGCAGTGATTGCTAGTCCCTAGGAGCCATGGCCCTGCCTTTCATGCAGAACCACTGGTCATTAGGGCTCTCCTTGGTGCATAAACCCAGAGTGTTTTTCTCCACCCTGTTATAAACTGATTAAGTCTTTTGTCTTCATTCACAGAAAGGATGATCTCCTCATTGTCATATTGTCCTTTTTATTTCCACAGGGTTTCGCTGTCTATAGTTTGTCTTTGATAGTTTTCGATTGGCTTTTCTGGGTTGTTGCAAAGGTTGACAATTGAGCAGTACATCGCATAACTGGTTAGCAAGGTTCAGATGACAATTCCCTCCCACTTGAAGGGGCCGTCCCCACCAAGACCTATGATTGGGGTGACTCCTTTTTATGACAATACCATATGAGCATAATTTTCCATGTACTTACATTACTCCTTAAATATGACTCGTACACACCTCTTGCAGTGATTAGGCATAAGAATAATTTACAAGCTTTCAGTAGAGTTCTCACTGCTGTGCTTCCTGGATAAATAACATAAAATCAGTGTATTAGGTGTGGTGAGTTTGTCAGTTCTGAGACAGGAGTTGCTTGTGAATGATAGTGACCCAATTGGCACGAATAAGCTTTTGTCACACATGCCCTGAGCTAGACAGTCACACCCTGTTATAATAGAAAAGCCAGCAGAAAAAAACAGAGAAAGGAACAATAAGATACTGAGGGCTTGGCTACACTTGCAGATGTAGAGTTCTTTGAGTTCAGCCAGCCTTCGGAGAGCGCAGAAGGGAAAGCAGTGCAGTCTGTCCACATGCTGTCAGCGCACTGGCTTGGCCACACTTGCAGTGGCATTGGGAGTGGTGCATTATGGGCAGCTATCCCAGCGTTCAAGTGGCTGCAACGTGCTTTTCAAATGCGTGGGCGGGGTGGAGTGTGACTGGGAGGGTGTTGTGTGTATGTGGGGGGGGGAATGGGTTTTTGGGGTGCTGAGAGTGTGGCAGCATGCTGTCTTGTAAGTTCAGACCCCCCGCCCCCCCCCCCCACTCAAAGCGGCTGGCTGTCAGAAGCGGAGCTTTGCAATGGCATTCCCGCATTCCTGCGGCCAATTTCACAACGAGAAGAGTGGCCACTTGACTTAAGGGGATTATGGGACGTTTCCAGAGGTCAGTCAGAGCGCAGTAGTGCAACACCTCGTTCACCCTGATGCTGGAACGTCTCACCCAATATGCATCAGACATTATCCCTCTCATCACGGTGGAGTACCAGCAGCGCTCCAGCCAGGGAGTCCGAGCGCTCTACGTGCCTTGCCAGTGTGCACGGGGAGTCAGGTGGAGCACTCTGGGTGGCTTTATTGTGGTATAACTTGCAAGTGTAGCCAACGCCTAAAATGACAATGGTTAGAACTCTCCATTTCTCTCAGTCTTTGGATGGATGGGTACTAAGAGCTGTGGCTACAGTTGAGGAACCAGGCAATGGGACAGCTGGTTCAGCCCTCCATGATAGTAGCTTTCTCACATACAGGAAGAAAGGTCAAGATTGGAATTGATGTCATGACTTGCTTCCCATAGGGGATCAATCTGTCTAAGGCTCTGTCTACACTTCAAACAATGGAAGTAGTCTTCTGACAACCTAACACTGTCTACACTGAGAGATGTGGCCATGTCAACATAACTTTTCAGCGTAGACCAGCCTTTAGATGGCTTTTTGATATGAAAGGCAATGGACTTCAGCCTTTTCCTTGATATGGACGGTTGACGATTGCAGGTTTCCTACCAGCTGGACACATCCTATGACAGATGTCATGCCTTTCCTTTGCAAATTAGAGAAGTGGGGAAGTCAGTAACCCTAACAGTCTAAGTGGATAAAAATTTATGCAACTTGTCTCCATGAGTAGTTTCCTTTTAATAGAAATTGACTTTGAAATTAATAAAATTAAGTGTCATTTGAAATACAGAAAATTAAAATCTATATCGGGCCAATATTCTCTTATACACTCTTTCTCACACACATTCTCCCACCCCAACCTTTGGAGTGAGGTTTTCTACCAGAACTCCTTACACTACAGGGGGTAAATTAAATCAAAGTCACTTTTCAAGATCAGCCATCATTTCCTGTATGACAAAACAAAAAAGACAACTTTCAGTTTTCCAAAATAATGCAGATTATCACACAATGAGTCTCTTACTCTATAACCAATAACTTCACCTATAATTTCATTTTCATTGGTAACAACCACATATTCAAAGACCAAAAATTCTTGCCATATATGTTAGTTTTCTTTTATCCCCATTGCCAACAACTGAACCATGACTGAAGTTGTGGTTTGTCCCAATGTAGGTCCCAGCCACTTCTCTGAGTTCATATATCTTAAGATCTTCTGCCATGTGCGTTGGTGGAAGGGGTCTCCTAGGTGGGAAGGTTTGCATCATGAGGAAAAATACCTCTCTTATTTTCACACTTTTTAATCTTTCAGAGTAGGAGGAGGTAGAGGAGAAGTGATGTAAATGCATAAAATACAGGAGAAAACTGTCTGGTCTACACTGAAGACATTTATCAGTATTACTATATTGCTCAGAGGTGTGAAAAATCCACACCGCTGAGCAGCGTAGTTACACAGCCCTAGGCCCCCGTGTAGATGGTGCTACGTCAGCAGGAGAACTTCTCCTGCCAACACAGCCACCACCGCTTGCAGGGCCTGGACTAATCAAGTCGGACGGGAGAGATCTCTCTCCTATTGGCTTAGAGCATCTGTAATAACAATGCTAGACCAGCACAGCTACAAATCGGTGCAGCTGCGCCAACATCAGCTTTATTGTGTAGCCGTCGCGTCAGACACAAAACCAGATACATGCCGGAGACTGTGTGTTAACTGCCCAGGAGTGGCTGTTCTCACAGTAAAGCAGTGTAAAAGGCACCCCAGCTTGGGGAACTGAGGGGAAACAGCTGTTCAACAGTCCAGATTGTACTGTGGTTAATGTCACAGACACTCAATTTCAAAGAGTCTCCTAAAACACAGAGAAAGTAAATCCATGTCCCACAAATCGAAGACTCCAGATAGAGGGCAAGTTGCCCTGGCACTGCTTCTTGCTAACAGAGAGGTCCAGAGACAATGAGAGAGTTCTGGGGAAGTTGTGAACAGTAAGCATGGGCTGGTGGGGTTCAGTGGAGAAAGGGAACAGGAAGGGCAGGGATATTACTGAATGCAGGATCTCAGCAGTCCTAGATGTCAGGATAGCACATAGAATCATAGAATATCAGGGTTAGAAGAGACCTCAGGAGGTCATCTAGTCCAACCCCCTGCTCAAAGCAGGACCAATCCCCAATTTTTGCCCCAGATCCCAAATGGCCCCCTCAGGACTGAACTCACAACCCTGGGTTTAGCTGGCCAATGCTCAAACCACTGAGCAGCCCTCCCCCCCAAACATATTGCAGCCCATTGGGAAACAATCTCAACTATACTTATAAAATGATGGGGTCTAAATTAGCTGTTTCCACTCAAGAGAGGGATCTTGGCGCCACTGTGGATAGTTCTCTGAAAACATCCACGCAATGTGCCATGGCAATCAAAAAGCGAACAGAAAGGGATAGGTAATAAGACAGAAGATATCATATTGCCTCTATATAAATCCATGCTACGCCCACATCTTGAATACTGTGTGCAGATGTGGTCACCCCATCTCAAAAAAGATCTATTGGAATTGGAAAAGGTTCAGAAAAGGGTAAAAAAAAAAATGATTAGGGGTGTGGAACAGCTTCTGTATGAGGAGAGATGAAAAAGACCAGGACTTTTCAGCTTGGAAAAGAGATGAAGGGGGGATATGAGAGAGGTCTATCAAATCATGATGGGTGTGGAGAAAGTAAAGAAGAAAGTGTTATTTACTCCTTCTCATAACACAAGGACTAGGAATCACCCAATGAAATTAATAGGAAGCAGGTTTAGAACAACAAAAGGAAGTATTTCTTCACACAACGCAGAGTCAACCTGTGGAACTCTTTGCTAAAGGATGTTGTGAAGGCCAGGCCTATAACAGGGTTCAAAAAAAGAACATGATAAATTCATGGAGGATAGGTACATCAATGGCTATTAGCCAGGACAGACAGGGATGGTGTCCCTAACCTGTTTGCCATAAGCTGGAAATGGGCGACAGGAGATGAATCACTTGATGATGACCTGTTCTGTTCATTCCCTCTGGGGCACCTGGCGCTGGCCACTGTCAGAAGACAGGATACTGGGCTAGCTGGACCTTCGTCTGACTCAGTCTGACCGTTCTTATGTACTAGGGAATCTAATGAGTCCAGTGCAATGGGAGGGAGCAGGAAAATCCCCATGTGTAGACAACACTGGGAAATTAGAAGCTATAATTCCAGAAGCAACAGACTCAAATTAGTCTGGAAAATCAGAATGTGAAAATAAGAATCAGGGTCATGTGACTTTTGCAATGAGAAGAGAGATTGTGACTGCTACACATGGTGAAGGGGGAGCAAGACTCTCCATGTCTCAAGAAGTTTCACTACCAACCTAAGCCATTTTCACACGCTGGGGTACAATCCAGAGCAGTGAGGAGTTGTGTCACCTGTAATCCTGGGTGAGAGTCAATGTTCTGCAGCTGGAGCTCCCTTGTCTGGAAGCCAGCATTCAAGGACGCCCGAGTATCTGTGTGATCAGTAACCCTGGACCAGCAGCTCTGACTCCAGCAGCCTGCTTCTTACACCCCAAGCACATTCTGGTCTGGGTGGAGAAGGCTCAGGGTTTCAGAGAAGGTCAGGAGTAGGAAGCTTCTGTTGGTTATGCTGGACCTAACCCCCAGTTTTACTCGTGCTACCAGGAGATCTTTAACACCGTGTGATACTGCTCCTGTGCTGTGCTCCCGAAGTGTTCTGCAGCAGGGGAGGGTCACTGGTCGTGTGTGTGTCACTGGCATGTTGGGGTGATGCTGAAACAGGACAGAGCAGAGGTGGCATTGTGGGGGTGGTGTGAACCTCATCTCTTCAGCACCCCTTCCAAGAACTGAAGGGACAGGACTCCTTACCCAGCGAGGTCACAGTCTCATAGGTCTCCTGCATGACGTCTCTGCAGAGGGCTCTCTGAGCGGGGTCCAGCAGAGCCCACTCTTCCCTGGTGAAATACACAGCCACCTCCTCGAAGGTCACCAGCCCCTGAAAGAGCAAGAGTCCCACACTCAGTACCTGCTGCCCCACTCACAGCCCCACTAGTCGTGGGGGAGAGGAGCCAATCAAATTGGAGCTCTGGGAGGCTCGCTGTCAAAAGAGTTCCAAGCCCCCACAAGGCTCCGAGCATCCAGGAAACACCAGGGTGAGGGGACGAAGAGAGAGTCCCTCCTCTCTCCCAGCTGATCCATCACACACCTACTCGCCACAGACTGATACGGGAGATGGAGCCCCTAGCAGGGTCCAGGGAGAGCTCCCTGGTAGGAAGCCCAACACCCCGCTCATTGTGAGGAGCTGGATATGAGGAAGGGGTATCTCCCCTAAGTCTGACTGGTGGGTGCCCCCAACATATGTCTCAGCAGCCACTGGTTAGTCGGGTCAGGCTCCAACGCTATGAGTCTGGTCAGTTTTCCCAGCTCCATGTAGGTGGGTTATTTTCTGTTTCACAGATCAGGGCATTTCCACCTCCGAACCTCATGGGTCTGTTCCTAGAATCTAGGCCACTTATTAAACAACTCCCAGCAGCTTTGCCACCCCCTGTCCTCCTCCCTTTCTCCACCCTGTGCATTTCCTGCCCCACTCCAACCTCCAAACCAGACGGTGCAAACCTTCCCCTCTCCGGGGTATTTGCTGCCCCCTCCCTCCTGCAGGACCCCACCAGCAACCCCCCGATAATCCCTACATGACCTGGCTCCTCTGCAGCCATTTCTCTCCCCTGTCCCACGGGAGGTTGGGATGAGCTGGAGTGAAACATGGACGTCATTCTGCAGCCTGGCCGGGTGAGAAGGGCAGTTGTGAAATTAACTGAAGGCTCTTCTGAAACCTCCACATCATGATTCCCCCAGGCCCTTTCCCTGCAGACAGACATCCTAGATTCTGCCATGCTGGAAGAATGCTTGATCTCTTTATTACAGTGCAGACCTGGCCCCTCCTGCCAGGCTAAGCCCACAGAGACATTTTTAACCTCCCTTCTCCCTCCCTCCCTCCCTCCCTCCATCCCGTAACAAAGTCTCTGAACACAATGCTAGAAAAAAGCAGACCCAAAGGAGTCACTTTCGAGGACTCCCTCTGCCACTGACCCCATGGCAGCCAACCCCAGCAGGAGGGATATGGAGTCAGGAACTGGGTTTTCCTCTGTCTGATCCTCATCTTTCCACAGGAAAGTGACTCTACCCAGGGTGCAGTAATGCATCTGTCTGGGCAGATCAGAGATCTGGAAATCTCTCTTGAAACTCTTGTCTCTCACGGCCCCTTTCAGCCTCTCTGTCCCCTATCTTCTTTTCTCTCTCCCCTCTCCCTGCCCATCTGGTAGGAAAGTCCCATTCCTGGGCTATTTGCTCCCCCATGGCTGGATTTGCCCCTGCAATTGCTAATGGGAGGAGAAATGGGGTGGTGGGGAGGGGGCTGTTTGTGTAGAGTCATTTTAATGCCAGACTCCAGCATTTTCTCTTGGTTTCTTTCAGTTACCTGGAGTCTGTGGCTGAGAATTTAGTATTCACAGGGCCCAGGGATACCGCATGGGGCTAGTACCAGCTGGAGAAAGTCCCAGCAGAGAAGTAACTTTAATTAAGGTCACTTCCCAGCACAGAAGCCCCACTGGGGGAGCAGCAGCTGCTAAGCCTGGTCTCCCAGATCACAATAGAGGCTGCAGCATCTGACCCAGGAAGCTGAACCCCAATATCCTGAGCAGAGAGGGACAGAGCGTTTGAGAAGCCTTCCCTTCTTTAGCTCTCTGGGGAGAGCAGCTAATGAGAGCACCTCCTCACAGGGAGAACTGCTCATCTCATTTGCCCCACTGTACATCTGGAGTCACTCCTTGTCTTTCCATGCAGTGACTCTGGATTAACAATGGTCTTAATGAAACCAGATTTCAGAAAGAATGAGTCCAGAATGCTGTGGATGAGACCTTTGCGTGGCAATGCTAACCCCCTTCCACCTCCCTCACCCCCCGGATCTAGGACAAGGACTGGGGGCACGAATTTTCCCAACGGACCCAAAAGTTCCTGCTGTTTTCAAGAGAGGAGAAAAGCAAAATCTGTGATTTCACGCTCTCAGTGTTTGATTAGTAGACAGAAAGTTATCACGGTGACTGGGCGTGGTTGGGGAATGCCCCCAGGATTCTGGCACAAGCTGATCAGGGAGAAAGAGCAAGGCCAGGAGCAGCCCCCAGAGCCCCCAGCAAAGGGCTCCCAGACACCCCCCAGTACCCAGACCCTCCAGCCAGGGTCCTGACAAATATTACCAGGGATCCAGCCCCCAGAGTCCCTAGCCAGGGACCCCAGATACCCCTCAGAGCCCCACCGACCATAGAACTCCCACCAGAGCATCACTGCCAGGCTGGGAATCCCAAAGAGTTCCCCTCACCAAGAGCCCCCAGCAGCCAGGGACCACCCGCCAGGGGACCACCCGCCACTGGGAATTCAGTCCCTCACTGCCTGCCTGGGATTCCCCCACTGCCTGCCTAGGACCCGCACCTGTCCTCCAGCAGTTTGCCTGGGACCCCCTGATGCTTTACAGCTGGACCCCTCACTCTGCTTGCCTGGCATCCCCTGACCTAGCCCAGGGGACTTCCCCCAGTTCTGTGCATTGGCCATGACGGAGCCCCTGGCACAGCACCAGACACCCTCTAATTCCCTTCCCCACCTCCCCATGATATGCCCACCCCCACTGTTCTGCAGAGAACAAGCTTCCAGTGATACTCTCCTCCAGGACCCATAGCCTCAGGGCTGGGCACATCAGAACCACCCCCTGAAACCCCAAACCTCCAGAACCCACCAAGCTGACTAGGGGACCCCCTGCCCAGCCACCCAGAAGCCTCCCCCTACCACAATGCCCCTTCAGCTCCAGCTGCAATCTCCCCACACAGGACCCCCCTGCCCCCAGCCCCCACAACAGTGTTACCTCACAGCATCTGATAAGTGGATAGAACGTTACCACACCACCCCCTGCTGGCCATTCAGACGGGCAGAGGGAGCCCTGGGGGATGCTTCTTTAACAGGGTAATGGAAGTCATGGAGGGCCAAAATAGGTAAGAAATTTCCATGCCCTGTCACTAGCAAATAATAGCCACCAGGGATCCACCCCAGAGGTGGCTACATCTTAGCACTGCAGGAAGCAACCCCCAAGGAGACCATTTATCATGGGGTTTGGGATACTTCTGGACCCACGCTGCACTCAGAGTGATCTCCTCATCTGGTGCCAGCTGGAAAAAAGAAAAGGGTCCAGCCAACTCTCCTGGTACCAGCTGGGAACCGCTGATCCCCCAAACAGGGGGAGGCCACTGGATTTGATGTATATTAAATATATAGAGAGAGGAAAGTTGAAAATCAGAGGGATTTTATATCAGCTATTGATATGAGGTAAAATCTGAGTGTATTTCACATCAATATTTGATATATGAAGAGAGCAAACAATTGGAAATGATCACTCAGTGAGAACAGAAGTAGAGTGTCATGAGAAATCTGTGTCAGTCAAGTAGTTGTGGCCGAGTGGTTAAGGTGATGGACTAGAAATCTGTTGGGGTCGCCCTGCACAGGTTCAAATCCTGCCAACTATGGAGGAACTTGTGGTTCTTCAGTTTCGTGCCTGAGCATCCTTAGTGACAGGTAGGTCTTGTCTCACGCTCAGGCTATGTCTACACTACAGCATTATTCCGCTTTAGTTAAAGCATTTTAATTAAACCACTGTGGCATGTCCACACCACGCTGCTCGTGTTACCAGAGCGCATCCACGCAGGCAGTTCTTGGATCGCCACAGAGAGCAGTGCATCGTGGGTAGCTATCCCACGGTGCAACTAGCCGCAGGGTGCTTTGGGAAGGGTTTGCAATGCCTTATGAGTCGGTACAGCATCACATGGAGCAGGTTTCTCTATCCCATTGTTCCGTGGGCATCCGACTCGATCGCCAGCTGCTCTTCAAGTGCAGTGTGCATGGTGGGGCAGAGAGCGTGTGTGTGAGGAGAGACCGTGTGTGTGTTGGGGAAGAGTGAGCGTGTCCGCACGTTGTCTCGAACTTCAGACAACTGCTGGAAGCAACCAGGCCTGAGGCAGAGGGAGGGGGACACCCCCGACATCAGCCCCCCCTTATCTCACGGGCCTAGCACCACAGTCGCTCTCCCATACACACACACACACACTGCTACCTGCCTGGCTCTGCCCCAGGGGTGCCGGAACAGGGAGGGTGTAGAGGGCCATGACCCCAGCTCTTTTTGACAGCTGTGAGGAATCATAGAATATCAGGGTTGGAAGGGACCTCAGGAGGTCATCTAGTCCAACCCCCTGCTCAAAGCAGGACCAATCCCCAATTAAATCATCCCAGCCAGGGCTTTGTCAAGCCTGACCTTAAAAACTTCTAAGGAAGGAGATTCTACCACCTCCCTAGGTAATGCATTCCAGTGTTTCACCACCCTCCTAGTGAAAAAGTTTTTCCTAATATCCAACCTAAACCTCTCCCACTGCAACTTGAGACCATTACTCCTTGTCCTGCCATCTTCTACCACTGAGAATAGTCTAGAACCATCCTCTCTGGAACCACCTCTCAGGTAGTTGAAAGCAGCTATCAAATCCCCCCTCATTCTTCTCTTCTGCAGACTAAACAATCCCAGTTCCCTCAGCCTCTCCTCATAAGTCATGTGTTCCAGACCCCTAATCATTTTTTTGCCCTTCGCTGGACTCTTTCCAATTTATCCACATCCTTCTTGTAGTGTGGGGCCCAAAACTGGACACAGTACTCCAGATGAGGCCTCACCAATGTCGAATAGAGGGGGAGGATCACGTCCCTCGATCTGCTGGCTATGCCCCTACTTATACATCCCAAAATGCCATTGGCCTTCTTGGCAACAAGGACACACTGCTGACTCATATCCAGCTTCTCGTCCACTGTCACCCCAGGTCCTTTTCCGCAGAATGATGAACGATGGAGGGGGGGCAAGGCGGAGTCTTGGGGGGGGGAAGAAGTGTTCTGTGGGTCTGGCCTTGGGGGGTGCAGGGCCTCGCCTCAGGGAGAAGGGGCAGAGTGTGAGTGAGGGGTCTTGGGGAAAGCGGTGTCATGGGGTTCCACAGTTCAGATGCCGGTGGTCACCCTACTGTAAGGAAGCTTCCGTCACCCCGCTCTGTGTTCGCAGTGCGGGGGAGCAGCACCCCACAATAGAGATTTGCTCCTGGCTGCCGTAGGAACTTCCCAGAGCCATGAAAGGGAAGGGGCCCAGCCTCTGTAGGAGGAAGGCAGGGCAGGCGAGTTCATGGCGGGCATTGTGGGATAGTGGTGGAGGCCAGTTATGGTGATATAATGACCAGCAGCATTTACACTGACACTTTGTTGCTTTAAATTGGCTGCAAAAAGCTCTAGGCCTCTTGTCGGGGTGGTTTTATTTGGTCACCAAAACAGGGCAGTTTTGTCACCAGACGTGGCAGAGCGGTGTGTACACCAGCCAAAAGCTGGTGACTGAGGGAGCCTAGTGTGTTTTTCACACGCCCGAACAATATAATTATGTTAAAATAACTTTGTAGTGCAGACGTGGCCAAAGATTCACACACACACACAGCTTGCAAGGAAAACTTCCTTCCTTCCTTCACCTGCTCCTCTGCTTTGCCGAATCCAAACACAAGCAAAACTTGTCAGGCCCAGGTGGGATCTGGCAGGGAGTCAGGAGTGGGCAGACACGATACCTTAACCACAGGCAGGCCCTGTGGCTTAGCTAGATAAAACACCTGTTTCATAACCAGTAGATCATAGGTTCAACTCCCAGTGGTACCTTGTTGAGTGGCTTTTAGGGCACCTGGCATTGGCTACTGTCAGAAAACAAGATACAGAGCTAGATGGACCTTTGGTCTACTACAGAATGGCTTGTTCTTATGGTTTAAATTACACTCACAGGCACTGATAATAGAGTTACTGAAAGTTTGGGAGTTAAGAGCTGATAGGTCAGTGTTCCAGGCCCCTCGTGGACAACCTACTCCCTTTGAGCTCTCCTACCAAATGGTTCATTGTGGCTGCCAGAATCTGTGGGCGGCTCATTGTGGAGTCCTGCTTCATGCACCGTGTCTGAGAATGACAATCATAAATCAATCTTTGCACAAATAAATGCAGCAGGACGTGTTTTTGTCCCTGCCCCAAAGCAGACGGGCCCATGGAGAACTGCCATTGAGTCCAGGGTAATACTCCATGGCCATTTTACCTTTTTTGCTTGCTAAACTCCCTCCCAACCTTGTGGGGTCCCAGAACCCTGTACTGAACCTGTACCGAGATGTCTACACTGCAAATTTACCACCCCACAGCCCAAGCCCTGGGTGTTTCATTGCAGTGTGGACATAACAACAGTGTAGACACAATGCTAGGCTAACACACCCCAGTCACTATTCTCAAACCCTGGATCAGCTGATTCAGGCTTGGGGGGCTTGTGCTGCAGGTTTATAAAAGTGCAGTGTAGATGTTTGGGCTTGAGCCTAGCCTCTGAGACCCCACGAGGGGTGAGGGTGTCTGAGCCCAAAATGTCTACACTGCAGTTTTTAGCCCCACAACCTGAGCCCCAGGAGCCCAAGTAAGACAATCCAGGCCAGCCAGGCCGCAGGGCTTTTATCACATTATAGATGCACTCTAAAGATATGTCTACATTGCAATGTAAGCCCAGGGTTAGTAGAAGTCATGCTCCAACACATAAACATAAACCCTGAGCAAAAAAGACCTACCCCCAAATAAGCTGGGCAATGTTCTTTTCCCTCAGGTTCTTAAATCCAGTAACCAAAATTCCTTTAACATGAGCCGTCCCCTCTCTGCACCTCACTCACAGTTGTTGTCCTTAGTCCGTGCAAGCCCAGAGGTGCATCTGTAGAGTTCACCTCCCATCCTGGGTGGAAAAGGGGGAAAATAAGAAGGCACCATACTCACTATGCTGTCTAGAGACTCACTTATCCCTCCAGAGCCACCCCGTCCTAAAGTTGATCTAACACCTAAATTTTAGTGGCCATGGCCCCGGCCCCCCCATTCCTCAACCCATGTCTCCTGCCTAGCAAGTGCTATTCAGTTGAGGGTGAGTCCCACAACTGGGGTTGGCCAAGCACAGTTCTGCTGCCCTCGATTCACACAACAAGGATAACCACCCTTTATTACTCCTGCCCCAATAACAAGGAGACTGGGAATACAACACCAGCCCAAAGTGATCATTTCAGCAAGCAATCCCATCATGCTAAGCACCTAGACACAGTGGCTGAGCCCATGCAAATGAGATCAGCTCCAGAAGTCCTCTTCCACAGCTCATCATTAGATGTCAGGGGAGAGCTCATTCAGACCCTGCTTACATATTTAATACAGAAATTTCCAACATACTGTAAAATCCACATGCAGAGTCACACAGGAAGTTTTTCTTGCAAGGTTTCATGAGGGGGTTTGGAGCACCTGCTGCTGGAGGCAAGGAGGGAGCTGTGGGTTGGGATTGAGGAGCACGGGAAATAGGAGCGGGCTGTGGGTTGTGACAGAGGAGAAGGATGAAGAAGAGTAGGCTCTGGTTCAGAGTGAGGAGCAACGTGCATAGGAGGGATTGAGGGGCACTGGGAATAGAGAGGACATGGGTTCGGGCTGAAGAGCATCCTTGTTTGGGGATCCAGAAGGACAAGGGAAGGCAGCAGGTGATTCTAATTTCTTAGGGATATTTTGCACGTGTGTGTGCGTGCACAGAGGAGGAACATGCTATATGCCCAGAGGCTTTTATTCCTCCAGCCTGTGAGGTCAGAGGATGTCATGAAGTTGCCCCTTCAATCCCACACACAAAAAGGCCCTTCTTAGAAAAGGAAAAATCCTGAAGAGAAAAAGTAACATCAAAGAGAGAGATATCTAAGGCCTTTGTGAATAGTTTATCACCTGACCAGGGACTTGAACCCTGGACCGTCAGATTAAAAGTCTGATGCTCTACCAACTGAGCTAGCCAGGCTCACACATGAAAAAGAAAGCAAGTTGGTGCAGAAGAGAAACTGATCAAGAAAAAGAGTAGGAAACAATAGGGGAAACCTGCTGCTCTTGCTCTCTCTCCCCAGCCCTAGCCTGGCCTGGTATTAGTGCTGGTTAAGAAGAGGGGAAAGTATCTGTATCTACCAGCCTTTTACAGCTGTAAAAGAATCAGGCACAATACAGAGGTACCCATCTGCAAGTGCCAAATGGCTGGATTGGCTAACGCAACCTGTAAAAGTCCATGGTACATCATCATCATTTCAAAGGGATAATGATAGGAAGGATCACAATTGACTAAGTAGTTACATACAAAGATCATTGGCTATTCATACTTAGTGTCACTGTGGACTGAGCTTTCTTCTTCTCTGGCTCCCTTCTAGAACATTAGACGCACTTTGAGCAGGGATGTGGTTCCTTCAGATGCCCACTTAGATTTCAGGCCACTAGGAAGGTGTTTGGAGACTGTGAAAATCAAAGCTCTGTCCAGTGACTAATAGCAAACTGTGGGCATGTTCCCACTGTGCACCTTAAATCCCAGGATTTAGACCTTTTTATACAAATAGACCCTTGCAAATAATTTAATGTTTTGCTTGCTAACTAGCCAAACCAAAATTATAACAATTTTTCAGGTTGACCCAAGATGAACTTTTTAGAGAAAGTTGCCTGAAAAAGGCTAGTATGAATGACAAGGTAGCACTTTGCTAGTAGTTATAGTGGTTAGAATTCAACATTCTCAGTGTTGTGCCCTGAGTTCAATTCCTGGTCAGTAAAAGGAACGTTTCATCAATGTGAATCAAACTTTTCTAGAGCCTCAGAGCAGAAATTAGACATGTTCCCACTGTGGACCGTTTGTACAAACAGAACTGTACAAATCATTTGTTTTACTTGCTATTAGGTTATTGGTTTGGCTAGATAATTATAATAATTCAGGTAGACTCCAGATGAATTTTTTTCAGTTTTCTTGTTGAAACAAAACAAAATCATTTTTGGTCAAACAAAAATATATCAGTACATAAAATATTCATCCAGAAAACCTTTCATCCAGTTCTATAGACAAGTCTTTGGAATTAACCATCTGGAGAGAAGGCTCATTAACCTCTTAATTGTCTGTTCGTGGCAGTTTCTATTTCTAGCCCTCTGTCCAAATGCCCCCAGAGGTGTGTTTCACCTTGCATAGAAAACAAACGTTAATTAAGTTGAAACCTAAATCTGCGAGCACAGTACAACATTGTGATTGTAACTAAGGGAGAAAATTTCTCCTGAGTTCAACAGAAGGAAGGTTCTCATCAGCCTCTAGCAAATGCTCAACGTTCTGATGGTTCTTGGAACTTCCAGATGTATCAGCCAGAATTTTCAGGAGATCTGCACTGGCCCCCACCTCTAGAGCCAGATTTTCGAAAGGTCTCAATACTCTGAGTGCTAAGCTATTTTGAAAAAAAGCTGGTACAGATCGTGGGTGCTTGACTATATGGTTCACAGTGCAGGAGTCGGACGTTCACCATTACCTTCTCATAAAGCTGGATGTCTGGATTCTGCCTCAGTCCTGGTGTACATCTTTTCTTCACATAAAAACTCAGCAGTGAGAGACTACAACACCTCGCTCAAGGGACTCTAGGAAACCTGCAAATTTCACTCCAGGTAATGGTGTATAAAAATGAACTGTGTGTAGAAGGGCCCTAGAATTTGAAAGAAATATGGCATGTTGGCCTCCCCGAACAGCTCATAACACTAAAGAAAACGAGTGTTAAAAGCACACTTTTGTGGTTTAAGTCACCAAACATCAAACTTTATTTCCTCCTCCCTTGGGTGTTCTGGTCTCTGGATGGAGCCTTGGGTTCAAATTCCACATCTGAAAAGTGAAAATTCTTTCAACCCCCAGCAGTGTATGTGTGTAGTTGTGGGATCGTTTCAACTCAAGAACTAGCACTAAAAGACAATAAACTTACCACTGAAGTGAAACATGCACTGAGGTGATGGATTACGGGGTTTGTAGAAACAAGCTGGGAAAAACCAGCCAAACAAACATGACTGTACAAACTTCCCATCTGAGAGACTTGTTGCCAGATTTCTACTGCATTCATAGCCAGAGTCACTTCAAAACTAGCCCAGTCTGTTTATTGAACCAAAGATGTTTCATTAACAAATTGACCTATACCTCTGAAAAGCATCACGTATAATTAGATAGTGGATGTGAGCAGCTTTGCCATATTCTTTTTGTAACAGGCACCTGCCAACCTCCAGTCTTGTTTTCGGTCACATACCAACACAACGTACTTACCAAATGTCATACAGACTTGTCCATTCCTCCCCGTATTCAATCTATGACCAGAATGTTGGAATGAGGCAGAGCCCTGGGAAAGTATCACAATAAGAATCAATTAAGAACTTGGGTTAATCAAAGCTGAGATGCAGACTCAGCCTATCGTACAGCTGGTGAGGTCACAGGGACACAGTCCTGCTAGGGCTGGTTCTGAAATAACAGCAGAAGCAGATAAAACAGAATGAGCCCAGAATGAGCTGCCTTCTCAGTGCATCACTTACCTGGGAGGTGTTCCGCAAAACACAGCACGTCCTCTCTGGAAGAGAAAAAAACCTCCCCCCCGCCCACGCACCCTGGTTACTGTATTTTCCATGGGGCTGTTTGTCCTGAGGGACCGTGATCTCTCTGGCTAGTCCATGGTGATTCATAAAGACCCATTTGGGGAGCAGGAGTCATCCCAATGGAAATCTCTTCACCTCATTCTCTGTGCAACCTTCTTAGACCTGTCTTTGGGTGCTTTGGAGTTAGCTTTAGCCTTGCTCTCTCCTGTCTTGATTTTAGGTGGGATCTTGACCACAGTCTGAGGCTTGGCAGCTTACACCTTTTCAAGTCTTCTCTTCCTTTTTGGTCCCTGCTGAAGACACCACCTTCTAATGAATATTCCTGGACATGGGATGGTGGCATTTTCAGGGATCCTGGCAGCTCTAGCCAACATCTTGGTGACTATTTTCCTGGTCTGAGCCACTGGCTTCTTCTCATGCTTTGTTCCGGGGGCCTAGGTGTTACCTGAATGTGAAGGAGCCAAGATGCTGGTGAAATTTCCCTCACCAAGGTGTCTTTGCTCATCAGACTCTTGAACCTCAACTGGATGTGGTTCTTGTTCTTCTGCACAGCATAGCCCAAGGAGAACAGGGATCTACAAATGTGCATTCATGTTATACTTTTGTTGAATTGATGAAAACAAACTAGACACTTAGACAACTGGAACGGATTTCAGCTGCTGGACAGGTTTACTCTGTTTTTATGCATTTACACAGGAAAATCTTGAGTGTTTAAATTCTTTTCAAGCATCCCCATTCAGTGGAACTCATGAACATACTGAAAATGGATATGAAGAAAATATTTTCATTTAAGAAAGAGGCTTCTAAGGGGGTACTTTGATTTGAATCAAGGACCACTTGAACTGCAGTCTAACATTCTACCACTGAGCCATATCCCCACGAAAATGCTATGTTGCAGTCAGTGATCTTCAGGACCTTGAAGGACAGACCCTGCTTCAGAGAGCTTCTGTTCCATTCCCAGACCATGGGTGGTTTTGAAAATGGGGTTTGATGAAACTTTATATATGCAGGTAAACACCACAGCTTGCATACCCACAGCCGTGGCTTCTCCCACTGACATAGCTACCACCTCTTGGGGAGGTGGATTAACTACAGGGATAGGACAGCTCTTTCCCATTCATAGAATCATAGTATATCTGGTGTGAGAGGCTCCAGCAGTTCCCAGAAGAGTACTGGGGGCAGGCACTCTGGGCCAGGAGATATGCTGGTCTTCAAGGACAAAATTACTTCCCTCAGCTCATGTTCCTACATGGGCTCCAGCAAACTCCCCATATCATCTCCTGACAGCAGCGGTGAGCAGTCCCCAACTAAGGAGAGAAACTGCCCCTGTTGTTGCTGAGCAATATCCCAACCCTGGAACAGCTCCCCATAGTAGACCTCCATGATGGCCAGCATTCTACTGTGGTCCTGCACTACTGGATCTGTGGGTCCCGCCCTAAGTCCCTGCATCCTCTTGCTTTGTCTCTTCTCTTTTCTGCAGAACTGCTGCCGAGCCATTCGGTCCCTAGTCTGTAGTGGTGCATTGGATTCTTCCCTCCTAAGTGCAGGACTCTGCACTTGTCCTTGTTGAACCACCTCAGATTTCTTTTGGCCCAATCCTTTAATTTGTCTAGGGCCCTCTGTATCCTATCCCTACCCTCCAGTGGTATCTACCTCTCCTCCCAGTTTAGTGGCATCTGCAAATTTGCTGAGAGTGCAATCCACACCATCCTCCAGATCATTAATGAAGATATTGAACAAAACCGGCCCCAGGACCGACCCTTGGGGCACTCCTCTTGATACCGGCTGCCAACTAGACATGGAGCCATTGATCACTACCCGTTGAGCCCGACAACCTAGCCAACTTTCTATCCACCTTATAGTCCATTCATCCAGCCCATACTTCTTTAACTTGTTGGCAAGAATACTGTGGGAGACCGTGTCAAAAGCTTTGCTAAAGTCAAGGAACATGTCCACTGCTTTCCCTTCATCCACAGAACCAGTTATCTCATCATAGAAGGCAATTAGATTAGTCAGGCATGACTTGCCCTTGGTGAATCCATGCTGACTGTTCCTGATCACTTTCCTCTCGTCTAAGTGTTTCAGAATTGATTCCTTGAGGACCTGCTCCAGAAATGCCATTGAAAATACAAAAAATAAAAACCCCAATAATGCAATTGCTAGTACACTTTCTGTGTACTGAGTACCCATTAAGGGCCCTGTGTGCTTACGAGAAACCTGGAGAAACTGATACAATGTCTGAACATGAAACTCAACTAGTACCAGTTGCTGGTGGAAAACCCCTTCTTACTGAGAAACAAAGACTAGCAGTAGCGATCCATCCTGATCCCAGAGCCCACCCATGTCCGCCTCTACTTTGCTAGCGACTCACTTTATTTTCCACCAGAACCAGCCATTCAACAGCCACATAAGCCACTGGAGGAACCAGCCAGGGGACTTTCTCCTCTTGACCTGCTGCTTACAAACAGGGAAGAATTGGTAGGGGAAGTAGAAGTGGGTGGCAATGTGGGCAGCAGTGACCATTAGGTGGTTGAATTCAGGATCCTCAAAAAAGAAGAAAGGAAAGTAGCAAAATACAGACCCTGGACTTCAGAAAAGCAGACTTTGACCCCCTTAGGGAACTGATGGGCAGGATCCCTTCGGAGGCTAATATGAGGGGGAAAAGGAGTCCAGGAAAGCTGGCTGTATTTTAAAGAAGCCTTATTGAGGGCGCAGGAACGAACCATCCCAGTGTGCAGAAAGAATAGCAAATATGGCAGGCAACCAACCTGGCTTTACAGTGAAATCTTCGGTGAGCTTAAACACAAAAAGGAATCTTACAAGAAGTGAAAACTTGGACAGCTGACTAGGGAGGAGTATAAAAATATTGCTTGAGCATGCAGGGGTGTAATCATGAAGGCCAAAACACAACTGGAGTTGCAGCTACCAAGAGATGTGAAGGGTAACAAGAAGGGTTTCTACAGGTATGTTAGCAACCTGAAAAAGGTCAGGGAAAGTCTGGGACCCTTAATGAATGGGGGAGGCAACCTAGTGACAGATGTGGAAAAAGCTGAAGTACTCAACGTTTTTTTTTACCTCTGTCTTCACAGACAAGATCAGCTCCCAGACTGCTGCACTGGGCAGCACAGTATGGGGAGGAGGTGAGCAGCCCTCAGTGGTGAAAGAACAGGTTAAGGACTATTTAGAATACCTGGACATGCACTAGTCCATGGGTCCAGATCTAAGGCATCCGAGGATGCTGAGGGAATTGGCTGATGTGATTACAGAGCAATTCACCATTATTTTTGAAAACTTGTGGTGACTGGGGGGGAGGTCCTGGATGATTGGAAAAAGGCAAATATAGTGCTCATCTTTAAAAAAGGGAAGAAGGAGAACCTGGGGAACTACAGATCAATCAGCCTCACCTCAGCCTCTGGAAAAATAAATGGAGCAGGTCCTCATTTTGAAGCACTTGGAGGAGAGGAAGGTGATCAGGAACAGTCAACATGGATTCACCAAGGGTAAGACATGCCTGACCAACCTGATTGCCTTCTATGATGAGATAATTGGCTCTGTTGATATGGAGAAAGCAGTGGACATGATATATCTTGATTTTAGCAAAGCTTTTGATACGGTCTCCCACAGTATTCTTGACAGCAAGTTAAAAAAGTATGAGCTGGATGAATGGACTATAAGGTGGATAGAAAGCTGGCTAGATTTTTGGGCTCAATGGGTAGTCATCAATAGCTTGATGTCTAGCTGGCAGCTGGTAACAAGGGGAGTGCCCCAGGGATCAGTCCTGTTCAACAAGTTTATTAATGATCTGGATGAAGGGATGGATTTCACCCACAGCAAGCTTGCAGATGACATTAAGATGGGGGGAGAGATAGGTACGATGGAGGGGAGAGATAGGGTCCAGATTGACCTAGACAAATGGGATGATTGGACCAATAGAAATCTTACGAGGTTCAAGAAGGACAAGGGCAGAGTCCTGCATTTAGGAAGGAAGAATCTCATCCACCACTACAGGGTGGGGGCCGACTGGCTAAGCAGCAGTTCTGCAGAAAAGGATCTGGGGATTACAGTGGATGAGAAGCTGGATGTGAGTCAGCAGAGTGCCCTTGTTGCCAAGAAGGCTAATGGCATATTGGGCTGTATTAGTAGGAGCACTGCCAGCAGATTGAGGCAAGTGTTCCCCTCTATTCGGCACTGGTGAGGCCACATCTGGAGCATTGCATCTAGTTTTGCCCCCCCCCCCCACTACAGAAAGGATGTGGACAAACTGGAGAGAGTCCAGCAGATGGCAACGAAAATGATCAGGGGGCTGGAGCACATGACTTACAAGGAGAGGCTGAGGGTACTGGGCTTGTTTAGTCTGCAGAAGAGAGGGGGGAATTTGATAGCAACCTTCAAGTATCTGAAAGGGGGTTCCAAAGAGGATGGAGCTTGGCTGTTCTTACTGGTGGCAAATGACAGAACAAGGATCAATGGTATGAAGTTGGCATGGGGGAGGCCTAGGTTGGATATTAGGAAACACTCTTTCACTAAGAGGGTGGTGAAGCACTGGAATGGGTTACCTAGGTTGGTGGTGGAATCTCCATCCTTAGAGGTTTATAAGATCCGGCTTGACAAAGCCCTGGCTGGGATGATTTTGTTGGGGTTGGTCCTGCTTTGAGCAGGGGGTTGGACTAGATGACCTCCTGGGGTCTCTTCCAACCCTGATATTCTATGAAGTCGTGCTGGAGCCTGACAGTGCCCATGGACAACCTTTGCTTTGCCCATGCATGTTTGCGTGTAATCATAGAATCTCACAGTTGGAAGGGACCTCAGGAGGTCATCTTAGTCCAAGTACATACAGTTACCCATGAAAGATGCGCCATCGCACGTCTCGGTACTTAAAAGACACCCGTGCCATCTGCAGATACTTTAAAGCTCCCGTCAGTAAGTCCTGGGGACAGTTGCTCACCTTCAGTGGAAACTTCCTAAAATTGGCCTCCATCACCCTGTGGTACAATGACCTCTGTGCGGACAAGGACAAAGGGAGGGCTCACTGCTGTGGCCACCGCTGCTGTGAAGGGCGGACCCTCCTCCGCCGAGGGTCGCCCTGCCCCGGGCCCAGGCTTAATTTCCGTCCGGCCACCAGGTCAACCCGGAGCTCGCCCCGGGGGCGGCCACTGCTGCAGCTTTAACCATCCTGTGAGCACCTTCCACCTAGCCACCCAATGAAAAGCCTGTAGGACATAAAGTGGAGTGGATGAACACTAGATGGAGTGAGGGGCCTGCTTAATCTCCTACCCCTTCTGCCACCATTGGCCAACCCAAACCCATTGCTGCACCCAGTGGGCTCAAAAAAATACAGCCACATCCAAAGAGTCGGTTGCATTCTCCGTGGTTGCCCCGCCATTCCCCTCTGGCCTGACGTGCCCTCCAGCTCAGCCTTCCAGTGAAAATTGAAAAATCAAGAAAAGTGGAGCTGTAAAAGGCTTTAAAGCCCACCATGCCCAACCTGCCCTCTGTCACCGGCAGAAAAGCCACAATTCTGACTAAGGATGTCCTATTGCCCCACAAGAAGTGGAAGGCCATCGGGTTCAGTCGCTACAGCAATTGTGGAGCTGGGGGAAATATATGGCTGAGAAATTTTCCTGCCTCCTAAAGATAGATCTTGAGCATGACAGCCTTCTGGGCTAATGAAAAGGTCCACTTATGCCACCGGCAGAGCCGTTCCTCATAGCCCAGCAGTTGCCTCTCCCAGTTTGCATTCCCCACCTTGTCCCTGACCCCAAACAGTACCCTCAAGGTGTTCACCACCCTGGGAGTGCTCCTGTCTTGGCTGCTTATGAATTGCAAATCCCTGATGGGTAAGGGCAAACCCCCTTGGGGGGGGTCCGATCCCACCCACAGGGCCCTGCTCTTCTGTAGGTTCACCATGGCTCCAGCTGCAGCCAAGTACCCCTCCTTTAGTGTCACCAAAGTGCGGCAGTTGCCCAGGGAGCTCACTAGGATGGTCATGTCATATGCATGGGCAACCGCCTTCAATGTGACAGCTCCCCTGATCAGTCCTCCCAGGTTCTGGTCAGGGCAAACCATGCCCCGCATTGCTCTGCTTCTGTGGAGTGCTCTCAGAAAAGGGTCCAAAGACAGCACATACACAAGGGGCTCAAGGGACAGGCCTGTCGTATGCCTGCATGCACAGGGATTTTGTTCACTAGCCAGCCATCCACCAAGGACAGACTGAGGCCAGTTTGTACAGCACCTACAGCCATCTGATAAAGTCCCCCGGAAATCCATACTGTTTGAGCACTTTCCACAGATAGTTCAAGTTGACTTACTCAGAGGACTTGGATTGATCCAGAGCCAACAAGTAACTTTCCCACTGCTTCCGGCATGCCCATTCGCAGACCTCCCGCATGCTGCATGAGGAGTCTGTGACTGTCCGACCTCGCACCACATTGCGCCAGTCTGTCTGCTACCCCTCCCAGCCTCCTCTCGCGTGCTCGGGACAAAATCTTGTTGTCGGTATTAAACAGAACAGTCAGCTTCCCATTTTGGATGTCAGTCAGGTATCCCATCTTGGCCAGCAATCCCAGGATAGCATTGTATTGTGATGGACTCAGTGCCTGATGGTGCAGAGAGCTGTTGAAGCTGTTTGTCAACACTGGTGTGAGAGGCTCCAGCAGTTCCCAGAAGAGTACTGGGGGCAGGCACTCTGGGCCAGGAGATATGCTGGTCTTCAAGGACAAAATTGCTTCCCTCAGCTCATGTTCCTACATGGGCTCCAGCAAACTCCCCTGGTCATCTCCTGACAGCAGCGGTGAGCAGTCCCCAGCTAAGGAGAGAAACTGCCCCTGTTGTTGCTGAGCAATATCCCAACCCTGGAACAGCTCCCCATAGTAGACCTCCATGATGGCCAGCATTCTACTGTGGTCCTGCACTACTGGATCTGTGGGTCCCGCCCTAAGTCCCTGCATCCTCTTGCTTTGTCTCTTCTCTACAGGCTGCAAAAATGTCCGGGGAGACCACCGCTCGCTTCACTTGGTGGTCCCACTCAAATTGGGCCCACAGCACCCTCATCTCCGAGAACTCTGCCAGCTGTCACTTGATATGGTCGTACAGTCACACATTGACTGGCTCCCATCTCTGGATGGTCTTGGTCATAAATATAGAGAGAAGGGTAGCATAAAATCCCTCCCTGGCAGCTAAAATGAATCCCCTTACCTGTAAGGGGTTAAATAGTTCAAATAACTTAGCTGGCACCTGACCAGAAGGACCAATGAGGAAAGAAGAGACTTAAATGGGGGCGGGGGGGGAGGGAGGTTTTGTTTGTGCTCTCTGTTCTTCCCTTTCTGGACAGAGGGAGAGACCAAGCAGGTAATACATCTCCTGAAAATATACCTGGAACAATAGACCTCAATTCACAGAAATTGTAAGTTAGGAAAGGAAATGCATTAGGTTATCTTTTGTTTCAGCTTGTGGATTTTTTGTACGCTACAGAAATGGGTTTTATTCCTGTTTTTGTAACTGAAGCTGAACCTAGAGGAGAATCCTCTATATTTTAAATCTTATTACACTGTAAAATTACCTTCCATCCTGATTTTGCAGCTGTGATTCTTTTATTTTTTCTTTCTAATTAAAGTTCTTCTTTTAAGAACCTGATTTTGATTTCAGTGTTCTAAAGACAAAGTCTGTGCTTACATTGCTAAGGCAATTGGTTGGCATATTATTCACAAGCCTCCCCAGGAAAGGGGGTGAAGGGGCTTGGGGGGATATTTTGGGGGGCGGGGTAGGGATTCCAAGTGACCCTTTCCTGAATGTTTGTTTAAATCACTTGGTGGTGGCAGCATACCATCCATCCAAGGACAAAAGGAATTTGTGCCTTGGGGAAGTTTTTAACCTAAGCTGGTAGAATATAAGCTTACAGCGTCTTTCATGTAGGTCCCCAAATCTGTACCCCAGAGTTGGGTGTGCGGGGGCAGGGGAAACCCTGACAGTCTTGTAGAAATCCTATAGGACTTGGCATGGCTGGTATTCTTTAAAGTTCTGGTGTTTCCCCAGTCACCAGGAACAAAGCCGCCCACTCCTCCTTCACTGACTCCCACCAATCCCCCTGGTTGCCATAGAACTCTGATGCTTTCTCGTTCTGCCAATGCCACAAGGCTTTGCCGCCCCGCCCCTTTATCTTGCAAGCTCTGGATGTCCAGCTTCCAATATCCTCTGCCATGGGCCATGGAATTGCCCACATTAAGACACATGGTAAGTGCTGCGTGCAGGGGGGGAGCTTTTCTTGACCTGCTGCTCACAAACCGGGAAGAATTAGTGGGGGAAGCAAAAGTGGATGGGAATCTGGGAGGCACTGACCATGAGTTGGTCGAGTTCAGGATCCTGACACAGGGAAGAAAGGTAAGCAGCAGGATACAGACCCTGGACTTCAGGAAAGCAGACTTTGACTCCCTCAGGGAACTGATGGGTAGGATCCCCTGGGGGAATAACATGAGGGGGAAAGCAGTCCAGGAGAGCTGGCTGAATTTCAAGGAATCCCTGTTGAGGTTACAGGGACAAACCATCCCGATGTGTCGAAAGAATAGTAAGTATGGCAGGCGACCAGCTTGGCTTAACGGTGAAATCCTAGCGGATCTTAAGCATAAAAAAGAAGCTTACAAGAAGTGGAAGTGGAAGGTTGGACATATGACCAGGGAAGAGTATAAAAAGATTGCTCGGGCATGTAGGAATGAAATTAGGAGGGCCAAATCGCACCTGGAGCTGCAGCTAGCGAGAGATGTTAAGAGTAACAAGAAGGGTTTCTTCAGGTATGTTGGCAACAAGAAGAAAGCCAAGGAAAGTGTGGGCCCCTTAATGAATGAGGGAGGCAACCTAGTTGTTAGGGGGCTTATTCCTTCACCCACTTACTTCCCTGGTCCTTCTCGCATGAACAGAGAGCAACAATACCCGAAGTCCAAAGGTGCAAACAATTTGATGTTTATTGGGGTGAACTTCCAGCAAGCATGATTCCAGTTTCCTTCCTTAGTATCCTCCTTCCCAGCTCTGACACCACAGAGCCTTACACCTGTGTCCCTGTTCCCATTCCTACCCTTAGCCAAACATGATTCCAACTTCCTTACTCCCATTCCCTGTTCCCATTTCCCCCTTTAGCAAAACATGATTCCAATTTTCTTACCCCCATTCCCTGTTCCCATCTCCCCCTTTAGCAAAACATGATTCCAATTTTCTTACCCCCATTCCCTGTTCCCATCTCACATGCCCACCCCCACCCACACCCAGTCACTTCCTCATTGACTACAGATTATATAGTAAAACTTGAGTTCCGCTTAGCTATACCTTAACCAATCATTTTCCTGAAATTTAACTAACCAATCCTAACATATTGTAACATGATTATGTAACCAATTATATCCCAGCACCTTAATTAGTTTACACCCAGCAAAATTAATTATACAGCAGACAGGAACAATCACAGAACCAGACAGAGATTATACAGACAAACAACAGCAAAGTGGGAACTATAATGACAAGACAATACAGAAGTGAGGATTTCACATCCCAGCTATTGATAAGTGAGTTCTTGCCAGACAGGATGCTATCAAACTAAGTTTCCTTTTACATTTTCTAGGCACTTCCCTTTCTCTGGAGGTGATAGGAATACAATCCTGTCCTGATAGTGCCTAACAGCCCAATAGCACCTTATTTCAATGTGACTAGTTTGGAATGTGAGGATGTGACCATTCGCTTCCCAGCTTATGGCTGCCTCTGCTGCTTAGCCAAAGGCCTGAGCCTAAGCACAAGGCCACAAACTGTCACAGTAAGAGAAGGCCCTTACACCGGCAGACAGTGATTTCTTTCTTTTATACCTCTAGAACTAGCCAAGCGATAAGAATACACCTAAATTCTTAAAGTACAGGCCTTTGCAGACAGGCCTGAATAGGATGTGGAAAAAGCTAATGTACTCAATGCTTTTTTTGCCTCTGTCTTCACGAACAAGGTCAGCTCCCAGACTGCTGTGCAGGGCATCACAACATGGGGAATAGATGGCCAGCCCTCTGTGGAGAAAGAGGTGGTTAGGGACTATTTAGAAAAACTGGACGTGCACAAGTCCATGGGGCCGGATGAGTTGCATCCGAGAGTGCTAAAGGAATTGGCAGCTGTGATTGCAGAGCCATTGGCCATTATCTTTGAAAACTCGTGGCGAATGGGGGAAGTCCCGGATGACTGGAAAAAGGCTAATGTAGTGCCCATCTTTAAAAAAGGGAAGAAGGAGGATCCTGGGAACTACAGGCCAGTCAGCCTCACCTCAGTCCCTGGAAAAATCATGGAGCAGGTCCTCAAAGAATCAATCCTGAAGCACTTACATGAGAGGAAAGTGATCAGGAACAGTCAGCATGGATTCACCAAGGGAAGGTCATGCCTGACTAATCTAATCGCCTTCTATGATGAGATTACTGGTTCTGTGGATGAAGGGAAAGCAGTGGATGTATTGTTTCTTGACTTTAGCAAAGCTTTTGACACGGTCTCCCACAGTATTCTTGTCAGCAAGTTAAGGAAGTATGGGCTGGATGAATGCACTACAAGGTGGGTAGAAAGTTGGCTAGATTGTCGGGCTCAACGGGTAGTGATCAATGGCTCCATGTCTAGTTGGCAGCCGGTGTCAATTGGAGTGCCCCAGGGGTCTGTCCTGGGGCCGGTTTTGTTCAATATCTTCATAAATGATCTGGAGGATGGTGTGGATTGCACTCTCAGCAAATTTGCGGATGATACTAAACTGGGAGGAGTGGTAGATACGCTGGAGGGCAGGGATAGGATACAGAGGGACCTAGACAAATTGGAGGATTGGGCCAAAAGAAATCTGATGAGGTTCAATAAGGATAAGTGCAGAGTCCTGCACTTAGGACGGAAGAACCCAATGCACAGCTACAGACTAGGGATCAAATGGCTAGGCAGCAGTTCTGAGGAAAAGGACCTAGGGGTGACAGTGGACGAGAAGCTGGATATGAGTCAGCAGTGTGCCCTTGTTGCCAAGAAGGCCAATGGCATTTTGGGATGTATAAGTAGGGGCATAGCCAGCAGATCGAGGGACGTGATCGTTCCCCTCTATTCGACATTGGTGAGGCCTCATCTGGAGTACTGTGTCCAGTTTTGGGCCCCACACTACAAGAAGGATGTGGATAAATTGGAGAGAGTCCAGCGAAGGGCAACAAAAATGATTAGGGGTCTAGAACACATGACTTATGAGGAGAGGCTGAGGGAGCTGGGATTGTTTAGCCTGCAGAAGAGAAGAATGAGGGGGGATTTGATAGCTGCTTTCAACTACCTGAAAGGGGGTTCCAAAGAGGATGGCTCTAGACTGTTCTCAATGGTAGCAGATGACAGAACGAGGAGTAATGGTCTCAAGTTGCAGTGGGGGAGGTTTAGATTGGATATTAGGAAAAACTTTTTCACTAAGAGGGTGGTGAAACACTGGAATGCGTTACCTAGGGAGGTGGTAGAATCTCCTTCCTTAGAGGTTTTTAAGGTCAGGCTTGACAAAGCCCTGGCTGGGATGATTTAACTGGGAATTGGTCCTGCTTCGAGCAGGGGGTTGGACTAGATGACCTTCTGGGGTCCCTTCCAACCCTGATATTCTATGATTCTATGTTCTTTGGAAGTATTAGCCATTTGAGTGTCTAGGCACACTTCAGTTATTCAGCATCTATCACTTTAGTGTAGAAAATTACACTGCTACCGGGTGCTGTCAGATCTCACAATATGAGATGCTTGGATACCACACCTCTATAAGCACCTAAATAGGTAGCAAGTAAAGGTGGTAAAAGTGAGAATTTTTCTCCCTTTTTTCCATTGGAAAAATGTGAAATTATACATTTTTTTGTTTTTTGGCCAGCGTCATAGCCAGGTGAAAAAAGGATGAATTTTGCCTGAAAAATTTGTCCCTGTTTTTCATCAGTAATTTTAAAATTTTTCAACCAGCAATCATCAGGCTGAGTAAATACCTGTATAATAGAGTACCTGTACTACCTGTGGTTTAGAAAAGTGATTATAGAAAGAATAGAGATGTACATCTGGAAGAGACATCAAGAGGTCATCTAATGATTTCAGCTGCCATGCTGAGGCAAGATTAAGTATATCTAAACCATTCCCAACTATCATTTGTTTATTATTATTATTATTAATTTATTTATTTTATTTATTGTGTTTTCCTGAAGGAGGGCTCACCTTTTAAAAATATAGGAAATTCAGGCACAAGTGCACCAACTGAGATCAGTGCCACATTGTGCTAGGCACTGTACAAATCTACTAAGTGACACTCTCTTTCCGCTATGAGCTTCACTCTAAATGCGCAAGACAGGGGGAGGGATAGCTCAGTGGTTTGAGCATTGGCCTGCTAAACCCAGGCTTGTGAGTTCAATCCTTGAGGGGGCCATTTACAGAATCTGGGGCAAAAATTGAGGATTGGTCCTGCTTTGACCAGCGGGTTGGACAAGATGATCTCCTGAGGTCCCTTCCAACTCTGATATTCTATGATTCTAAGCTGGATATGAGCCAGCAGTGTGCCCTTGTTGCCAAGAAGGCCAATGGCATTTTGGGGTGTATAAGTAGGGGCATAGCGAGCAGATCGAGGGACATGATCGTCCCCCTCTATTCGACATTGGTGAGGCCTCATCTGGAGTACTGTGTCCAGTTTTGGGCCCCACACTACAAGAAGGATGTGGATAAATTGGAGAGAGTCCAGCGAAGAGCAACAAAAATGATTAGGGGACTGGAACACATGACTTATGAGGAGAGGCTGAGGGAACTGGGATTGTTCAGTCTATGGAAGAGAAGAATGAGGGGGGATTTGATAGCTGCTTTCAACTACCTGAAAGGTGGATCCAAAGAGGATGGATCTAGACTATTCTCAGTGATAGCAGATGACAGGACAAGGAGTAATAGTCTCAAGTTGCAGTGGGGGAGGTTTAGGTTGGATATTAGGAAAAACTTTTTCCCTAGGAGGGTGGTGAAACACTGGAATGCGTTGCCTAGGGACGTGGTGGAATCTCCTTCCTTAGAAGTTTTTAAGGTCAGGCTTGACAAAGCCCTGGCTGGGATGATTTAATTGGGTATGGGTCCTGCTTTTGAGCAGGGGGTTGGACTAGATGACCTCCTGAGGTCCCTTCCAACCCTGATATTCTATGATTCTATTGCTGTGAGGTCCAGGGGAAGGGAGCCTTTTCCTTCCATAGATCTTTCCTTTCACATCTTAACTGGGGACCATACTCCATAATCTAGCGATAATGAGTGCTACGGAGCACAAAGTCCACCAATAATGCCCTCCCTGATTTCAGCTGCAGCAGTGGCCATCCTCACAGCAGTGTCAGCCACAGTAGCGAGGCCTTCCTTTGGCACAGTCCATATGGAGGACAACATACCAGTGGGTGAGAAAGGCCAATTTTAGGGAGGTTCCTCTGAAGGTGAGCCACTGTCCCCAGATCCTACCGACAAGAGCCTTAAAATATTTGCAAATGGCATGGGTGCCTGTTGTCAAGGAGTCCCCGGGCGATGCTCTGGAACTGCTCCCTACGAAGCCAGTCAGGACTCTGGGGAAGTCTCCTTTCTGTGAGCAGCCTGTCTGCAGGACACACAGCTCCCACCTTCCTGGGTCTGACCTAGGAGCATTCAGCATCCTCTGCCCCTCTGTGCGCTTCCCACAGCGAGTCCGCCCAGGCAGGGTCTTGGGGAAGCCAGAGGGTCCTGCCCCCCAACTCCGTAGGCAGACATGACTCTCAGCCAGCTAGTAACACAGAAGGTTTATTAGACGACAGGAACATGGTCTAAACCAGCTTGTAGGTACAGAGAACAGGACCCCTCAGCTGGGTCCATTTTGGGGGGCAGTGAGCCAGACAACCACGTCTGCACTTCACTCCATGTCCTCAGCCAGACCCAAACTGCAACTCTCTCCAGCCCCTCCTCATCTGGGCTTTGTCCCTTTCCTGGGCCCAGGAGATCACTGGATTCCTTTGTTCTCCAACCCTTTAGCTCTCACCTTGCAGGGGGAAGGGCCCAGGCCATCAGTTGCCAGGAAACAGGGTGTCAGCCATTGTCCGTGTCCAGACCCCTGCACACACCTGCCCTCTAGGGCTCTGCAAGGATCACACACCCTTATCCCACCCCCTAGATACTTAAGAACTGCATAGGGGAAACTGAGGCACTCGCACACTATTCAGAGGAAACATTAAGAACAGTCCCACTTCATCACACTCTTTAAGTACCGAGATGTGGGGATTGGGCATGGTGGGCATTGAAGCCTTTTACGGCTCTACTATTGTGTTTTTCAGTTTTCAGCAGGAGGCTGAGCTGGAGGGCAGGGCAGGCCTGAGGGGAATGGAAGAGCAACCACAAAGAAAGAAACTGACTCTTCGGATGACTGGACACACTGTAGCTCATTGATGCCACAGCATTGTACCCCATTTGGCACAGCGGCCGTGAGGAGCATCTTCAGCGACGAAGGCAGTTCTCCGAGCAGTGGCTAACCGGGTTTCCGTGGCCCTTAAACGGCTGGCCGTGGTGGAAAAACACCCTGAGTCAGCAGCAGAGTGGAGGCGGGTGTGGGCTGGGCTCTGGGACCTGGATGGGCCTTGATTCTGTCCAGCTGGTCTCTGATTGAGGGCAGGGAAAGGGTTTTACTGCGACAAGCGGGAGCAGTTGTGTTCCGTGTTCAGGCTATGGTATCCGTTCCTCCAGGTTTCTCGTAAGCACAGAGAGACATTAGTGGGTGCTCTCAGTGCAGGATTGGCCCAGATACCATCCGTACCGGATTTACCATGGCGCCAGGCCCATGCTCCAAAGGGACCTGGCCCCGGCTCTCTCCTGCAGGGGCAGAAGCTTGGTGCTTGCCAGCTCCTGGGGCTCCTGCTGCAGCCGGGCAAGCTCCACCGGCAGCCAAGCTCCTCCCCGGCCTCTTCCCCTAGAGTGCCGTCTTCCCGCCCCTCCCCACCCCCTTCCTCTCCCTGCTGCCAAACAGCTGTCTGCCAACACGAGGGAGGGGGAGGAGTGGAGCCACAGTGCACTCACCGCTGGGGGAGGAGGCAGATGGGGGGGGTTCTTGGAGAAGGCAGTGGAATCAGGGCCGTGAGCCACTCAGGGCAGAGGGCTAGGGGTGTGGGCTGGGGTTGTGGGGGTGCTCCCAGCCCTCTGCCCTGACTCCTGCACCCCCCATGCCCCCAGTCCCGACTCCTGCACCCCCCACACATACCCATCCCTCCACGACCCATGCCCTGACTCTTGCAGACCCCTAACACACCCCCAGCCCCACCACACCCCATGCCCTGACTCCTGCACCCCGCCCCACATACCCACCCCTACCCTGAGCACAAAATGGGAGCTCCTGCACACCCCCCCCCACATTCCCACCTGCACCCCTTGCACAAAATGGGAGCTGCCCCAGGTAAGTGCTCCACCCCAACCTCCCTCCCAGACCCTGAGCCCCCTCCCTCACCCTAACTCCCTCCCAGCCCTGTGCACCCCCAGCTCAGTGCAGAAAGAGAGATGGAGAATGTGCTAGAACCAGGGAGAAGGTAGGTACCACTCCATGTAGGCAGAGGCAGGGGGGATCCTGTTTATCCCCTACGCAGCCCTGCTGTGCTTGCAGTTTACCCCCAGCCCCTCCCTTGCTCCAGGGAGGAACCGTAGCTCCAACCCCACTGTGCTTTTGACCCGGCCCCTGCCTAATACTCCCCCCATACCCCACTGTGCTCATCTTGCCCCTGCCTCACTCCAGCTTGGGACCAATCCTTCACCACCATGCCCCACTGTGCTCTTTCCCCTTCATTCCACAGGGGGTCCCACAAATATGTTTGGTGCAGGGACCACAAAAAGTTAATCTGGCCCTGGATCTCATAATGTGATGGGGATTGCATTCTCTTTTCTTTTTTTTTTGTATTTTCAATGGCATTTCTGTCTGATTTTGTTTTGCTTTGTATAACTGTTTTCTTCTGGAGCCAATATTTAACTAAAAAAAGAAGATCTCATGGCACCAGACAAAGGAGCAGGCTGGGACTAGGGCCGCTAAGAGAGTGAGAGTAGGCAGGTTCAGTATTGTTTCCTGTCTTCTTTTTCTTGAAAAGTTTCTCTTCTGCACCAAACTTGCCTCTTCTTTATATGAGGCTGGCTAGTTCAGTTGGTAGAGTATCAGACTTCTAATCTGAGGGTCCAGGGTTCAAGCCCCTAGTCAGACATAGGGGGCATCATTTCCTTCTTGTGATATCCCCCAAAAACTTCAAAAAGCAGCTCTTCAGTACCCTCCTTGACATTACTTTTTCTTCTTTTCAGGACTTGGCCTTTCCTAGTAAAGGCCATTTACTGCCTGGGCCTGAAGGGGCAACTTCCTCACACGCCCACTGGCCTCACAGTCTGAAGGAAGAAAGGCCTCTGGGTCTACAGCAAGCCACTGTGTGCCGACTTGTTGAGCAAATGTAGGGCTGGCCAGAAAGGCCGGAGAGGCCTTGAGCAAGGGAGGCAAAAAATTGTCCACCCAGGCTCTTTCAGGCCAGAAGTCAGAAAAACCCAAGGTCTGGTCCCATGGTGTAAGGGCCAGCACTCAGGGCTTTGAATCCTGCAATCGCCTGCATTCCCCCATCCGCCATCTATTTCACTGTTGTTGACCTCGGCTCGGCCTTTTTCTCTATCCCTGTTCATAAAGATAGCCAGTATCTGTTTGCCTTTACCGACCAAGGGCTCCAGTATACTCGGAACAGGTTACCCCAGGGTTATACCAAGTCGCCCACCTTGTTTTCCCCAATTCCTAACAAGGATCTGGATGACACCGAATTCCCAGTGGGGTCCACCCTGGTCCAGTATGTAGATGACCTGATTCTAGCATTGTCTTCACTTGAAGCCTCTAAAATGGATTCCCTTGTGCTCCTGCAAGCACTAGCCCAGAAGGGACACAAAGTTTCCAAGTCTAAACTATGGCCGTCTGCCAAGGGTTCGTTATTTGGGACAGGATATTTCAGCTGGAGGGAGGCACTTGTCCTCTTCACGAGGACAGGCCATTCTCCAGGTCCCTAGGCCAACCACTAAAAAGCAAAGGAGTGGCTTTTTAGGCATGGCTGGGTACTACTGACAATGGATCCTCGGGTGTGCAGTTATTGTCAAGCCCCTGCAAGACCTAACCCTTGACAAGGTCCAAGAGCCCCTTCCATGTTCCTCTGAGGCCGAAGCAGCCTTCATGCAGATTAAAGAAGCCCTTACCAGATCCCCAGGCTTGGGCTTACCAGACTATCAGAAACCTTTTACTCTCTTCTGCCATGAGGAGGGAATAGCCTTGGGGGTCCTTACTCAAACTCATGGAGATAAGCAATGCCCCATTGCATATTATAGCTCACCTTTGGACCCTGTGGCGGCTGGACTCCCTCCATGCCTACGGGCAGTAGCAGCGGCCGCCAGCCTTGTGGAGGCTTCTGCTACCCTCGTCTTGGGATCCACCCTATGTGTTGCAGTTCTGCTTGCTGTGACTGCCCTCCTTCTGAAAAATGCAACCCAGCATCTCTCTAACTCCAGACTGACTAAGTAGGGAATGCTGCTTTTAAATGCCTCAGATGTAACTCTTACCCTCTGCTCTGTTCTCAACCCCGCCTCCCTACTTCCCCCTGCGGCTGATGGAGAGCCTTATTACTGTTTAACCGTATCAACAGAACTCTCCACCCCTAGAATCAACCTGAAAGACACCCCACTCTACAATCCTGATCTACTAGTCTATGTAGATGGGTCTTGTCTTAGAAATTCTGCTGGCCAGCTCGTGGCTGGCTATGCCGTTTGTTCCCAACATGAGCCTGTTGAGTCCCACTCCCTCCCGGGAACACACTCAGCCCAAGTTGTAGAACTTGTCTCCCTTGTCCATACCTGTACCTTGGCCAAGGACAAATCTGTTACTATCTACACAGACTCCCGTTATGCCTTCGGGGTAGTTCATGACTATGGGCAGCTATGGAAACACTGTGGATTTCTCACATCGGGGGGGGGGGGGTGAGGTTTAGTAATGGGCCTTTTGTTGATGCTCTTCTCTCTGCCCTTCAACTTCCTTCTGCCATCAACATTGTAAAATGTGTTGTCCACCAGAACCCTTATGATGAGGTTACCAGAGGAAATGATTTGGCAGATGCTACTGCCAAACAGGCAGCCCTTTCCGGGTCACCGGCTCCATTTGACTTTGTTTTCCTTATTACGCAGTCCCCCTCCATGCCTGACTCCCTTCAAGATTTAGCTCTTATGCAAGAGTTGACCCCAGAGCATGAGAAGGGCAGGTGGAGGCTGGATGGATGTTCTTTACATCCTGATGCCTTGTGGCATTCCCCAGATGGCCGCTTAGTGGCACCCAACGCTTTGCTCCCTTATCTTGCTCGCATGTCCCATGGCACTGCACACATCAGCAAATGGAGGGGATGATAACATCAGCACTGCAATACTGGTATGCCCCAAACTTTTCCATCATGGCACATCAGTACTGCAGTTCCTGTCCTATCTGCCTAGCCCACAATAGCAGCAGGCCAGTACGGACAAAAATCAGCCGTGCACCCCACTCCGTGGGGGCCCTTTGTGAATATTCAGATTGATTTTATCAATATGCCAAAATGTTGTTCTTATGAATATGTCCTTGTTTGTACATACTCTGGATGGATAGAGGCCTACCCTTGTGCCAAGTAGGGTGACCAGACGTCCTGATAAAATCAGGACTGTCCTGATTGTTAGTTCTTTGTCCTGCGTCCCGACCGATGCACAGTCGGGGGGCCATTTGTCCTGATATTGCGGCTTTGGCCGCTCTGGTTTTTGGGGTTTTTTTTTGCTTTGGGAACTCTGCTCCGGCTGCTTTTTTTTTTGGGCGCTTCAGCAACTTGATTCTGGCTGCTTCCCCCATGTGTCCAGATATTTTGTTTGTCTCATCTGGTTTGTTTGTCTTAGTGCCAAGGCCAATTCCATCACAGTGGTTAAAAGACTTTATCCCCCGGTTTGGTCTGTCCCTTTCTATTAACAGCGATTGAGGTACCCATTTTACAGGCCAAATTATGCAGTAGATTTGGAAGGCCCTTAACATTACCCAACACTTGCATTGTGCCCATCACCCCCAGAGCGCGGGGGTGGTCGAGTGCAAAAATGGGGAATTGAAGAACAAAATCTCTAAGATCTGTGCTGAAACCAGCCTCAAGTGGCCGGATGCCCTGCCCCTCACCCTCATGTATCATAGATATCAGGGTTGGAAGGGACCTCAGGAGGTTATCTAGTCCAACCCCGATACATGAGAAGCACACCCTTACGTAAACATGGCCTGTCCCCACATGAAATCCTTACGCCAGGCCTATGAGAATGTCAGTATCCCCTCCCCCATCCCCTTATCAATTGGATTTGCAACTCAACAATGATACTGTTATGACATACTGTCAGATGCTGATTTGTTGCATTAGGTTTATTCACTCACAGGTGAAAAGTGCCCTGCCTGAACCAGCTGATACACCTTAAGGTAGACCCAATCTCCAGGCTGTAGCTGGTGGCAAGGAGTACCAGAGAAAGACTTCCCTGGAGCCTTGGTGGAGAGGTCCCTACCAGATCCTGCTGACTATCCACACAGTGGTCAAGTGCAAAGGACTTGTCACTTAGAATCATAGAATCAGGGTTGGAAGGAAGGGACTTCAGGAGGTCATCTAGTCCAACCCCCTGCTTAAAGCAGGACCAATCCCCAACTAAATCATCCCAGCCAGAGCTTTGTCACGCCTGACCTTAAAAACTTCTAAGGAAGGAGATTCCACCACCTCCCTAGGTAAGGCATTCCAGTGTTTCATCACCCTCCTAGTGAAAAAGTTTTTCTTAATATCCAACCTAAACCTCCCCCACTGCAACTTGAGACCATTACTCCTTGTTCTGTCATCAGCTCCCACGGAGAAGTCTAGATCCATCCTCTTTGGAACCCCCTTTGAGGTAGTTGAAAGCAGCTATCAGATCCCCCTCATTCTTCTCTTCTGCAGACTAAACAATCCCAGTTCCCTCAGCCTCTCCTCATAAGTCATGTGTTGGGTCCACACCTCCCACTGAAAAAAGGCAAGACCGCCTTTGGACCCAGACGCCGTGGACTTCCAACAGCCAGATCCAGCCCTAGGGAGTAACCAGAATAACAGCACCAGTGATGCCTCTCCAGACCCTGGAGAGGAGCCTAGATACAACCTCAGAAAAAGAAGATAAACCTCCCGTGATCCACCTTCACAGCCAGCTGATGCCTTGGGCCTGCTGGTGAAGGGGACACAGGAAAACACAAGGCCAGAATAATTGCCTTTAAAGTTCAGCGGAGAGACTAGCATCCACTGGCACCCAACTGCCATGGCCAACCCTATAGCCATAGTGAGAAAGTGGCTCATGCCCTCTATGTGGTTCATGTGTATAACTATGTTATTGCTGAATTTTCATGATGCTGTTATGCTCTTTTGGATGCACAAGGCCACCAGCAATTCATCAATGAAAACCCCCTTTGAAGGACAGAATAAAGTGCCAGTAACCTCTCCCTTGTATGATGTTAAACCATGGACGTTCCAAGGGAGGAAGAGGAACATCCGCTCTGCTAGAGCCAAGGTACAAGCATTCCTGACTATCAAAGACATTAAGAATTTACCCTGGTACAAAAGGCGGAATATTGTACATTGGCAGGGAGGAACTTGTGGGACCCATGCTTGGGAATGTAGTATTAATTGGGTATTGGGGTTTATTCCACAGGCTGCACCCTGTGTTTTTGGACAAGTGGCTTCACCATGTACTCCTCTCCCTAATTAGCTTCCAGACAATGAATATCAAATCACCTTGCTACCACAACCATCACCCCCACCATCCCTTCCTCCATTAACCTCACCTTCCCCTCTTTTGCCACCACCCCCACAACCTACCCAAATATAGATGATACTGTATATTCTAATGAAGCCCAATGGCCAAAACCTTCACATTTAAGTGATTTATGGAAATTTTGCTTGGAGAAATTTTTTAAGGTTCAGATCCATGGATACGAGCGAATGATTGAGTGGAGAACAGATGGTTGGTGGAAATAGAAATATAGGATATCACTGCAACTGAGCCCCAAAAGTCAGAAACTGAAATTGATGGGGCCCATAGTGGGACAGATATGATGGCCATTCCCGGAGTTTTTAGCATGATAAATAAAAAAGGCCCTTATTGTTATTTGGTCACCCAACTGGTAAAAAATCAAACAAATACCCAAAGAGTTTGTTCTGCTGCTAAAAAAGTTACCTGTACTGAAAATATCCCAATAACTAATAATTTAAACTGTACCATATTGCAATACACCCCGTCCTATGCTATTGATGCTAAGGCCTCTCAAAAGTATGAGGTTGTTCAGCCATCAAATGTGGTATAATACTTCATCAAAGAGAGAAGCGTTGGAGTTTTGATAGACTGTAATTAATGCTACACTAGGGACTATAAAATTTACACTGGCCTTATCTAGTTTTCTGATTACCTCTATATATCCTAATTGTTCGAAAGGAGCTGCCATTAGGTTAGCACAGCAACAGACCTGGGTTTCTGCTAGAAAGAAAAGGGACTTGGCTGGACACCTGTGGGATGGTGCAAATAGTGTGGCTGCAATCTGGAATATCCATAAAGGTCAGCAACATGAGGAAAAATTGGGACAGTTGGAAAAAGCCACAGGCCTTATTACTGGAGCACAGCTAGCCCAGGTTCAGGCCGGTATTAGTGAATTACATGTTATCTCCGCCCTTAGTTCAATGACCCAAACGCTATTAACAGAGATGGTACTGGAGATCACCGAGGCTGGAAAGGCATTGTAGTGGGATCTGGCTTGTTCAAAGGTTCAGGATTTTCTGAATGACCAGCTGATGGCTATTCAGAAAGATCTTGAACATCAGGCGTGGCCTACTGCCCTCAGGAGTTCCATCAAATCTGTGGCCATGAAGACATACTTGGAAGTTTTCTGAATGCAGATGTTTGCAGTGCTCTTTCCAAGCATCTGGGCCAGTCAGAAGGATATGGGCTCCCACCTACCGAATCCTGCCGGGTCCGTGGGAAGGATGCATGTAGGATTGGATAATTCACCGAGACATTTGGGAACTTAGACTACCTGGTATGCCCAACCGATTTGTAGTCAGTGCTCCTGGAATAATGCCTGACATTTGGGTAGGGATTGGAAGCCAATGGACACTCTGGCCATTAGAACCCCCTCAATTTCAGTGTGTATGTAAACTAAAACCAGAAGAGGCTGTCACTGTTCATGACAACATTTGCTGGGAGGTTATGGGACACAGGACTACCCTGACAGGACACCTACTTTTCCAAGCTAATAAAGCTGTGTGCATGTTGAGGCCACTACCTTGAATGATGTACATTTTAATCTCACCACAGCCAATCATATCATTTATTGGCCTGCAGATAAAATTCTACAATTAGCCCTTAGGTTCCAGATGCCCTTTAACTGGACTACTTTAGTACCTGACTGATTCCAAAATTTCCTTCCACTCCTATTGGAGGTTCAGAAAGTTTCCAAATTACAGGGACAAATTCACATGAATGTGAAAGTGAAAAATTCACAAACCAAAAAGAATGCCTTTTATATTGCCTATAGAATATCTACTTTGTGTACCAAGACTGGTGTATTGTGTTTTGTGACTAAGACTATACAACGATACCAACCATATCAAATCACAGTGGGAATGTTATTGCTTTTACTGCTGTTTAGCATAGGATTATGTAATTGCATTTATAACTGCATAGGCCAAAACAAAAATCTGCCAACGTCGGTTCAAGAAAGCAGGTGGCACTGATGATTGTAAATGAGATGTATGATACAGTTTGGGCAGAAGAACAGGAAGAAAAAGAGAAAATTAACAGGCTCATGAATATGGAAGTTCAGACCAAGGTGGTGCTGAGTAGGCACCAAAGTGGGGTGATTGTAGGAGAAAACTTTAAGTAGGTGTGATGGAGTTAGGACTCACCAATGCTGGTGCCACCCACTGGTTGCTCTGGGAATTAGTTCTGTCCAGTCACAGAGCACCTTTTTCACATGGTGCCTTGCCCCTCATCTGCTCTGGGGACCCTCATTGCTCCCAGCTCAGCAGCATCCTCTTCAGGACACTGCCCTCCAGCAGCACCCACTGCTCCAGTCTCACCCCCTTCTGGGGGTTTGGTGTTATCAGCAGTCCACGATCTGCACCTGTTGTAGTGGCCAGCTACAGCCTCTAAGTCTAGCCCCTTATTGAAGGGCCCAGCCACAGCCTGGATCAGGCCACACTCCTCTTCAGCCCAATGTAGCACAAGGGGAAGGGGCCAGGCCCACCCACTACTCTGGATCCCAACCCAGGGACCCTCTAGCAGCAGTCTCTCTGCCCTCCTTCTCTCCCCTTGCCCTGCTATTGTCCCTGGGCCACTGCCACTTCCCCTTCAGCCCTATGCACCTGCCTGGGGTTTTCCTTGGTCAAAGCACCCAGCTCTGCTCTGTCCAAGCTGCTACCTTCCAGCAGAGGCACCAGTCCTCCTCCCTTGACCATCAGGGAGAGACTACCCACACCCTTCCTGGGCAGCCTTTATATATGGCTGAGTCTGGCTCTGATTGGCTGTCTCTAACCCAGCCTCTGATTGGCTCCCTAGCAGGCCTTCTCTGATTGGCCACCCACCTGCACCACCTCCCTGGCCTGCTGAAGCCCCATCTAGGATAGGAGTGGGGTAGCCACCCCACTACAGTAGGCCTGAGACTTTGGTCAAGCTAAAGTGTGTACATGACCAGAGAGCAAAAGTGGAGGGCATGGAAACTTTCCATTGTAAGGAAATTTGCAATAGCTCATCTTGAGAAATGTAACCACAACAGCTAGTGTTAGGCTGTTAACCATAATAGGATTACCTGTCAATAACAGGAAAAGCTTGCCTTCACTATATTCTTAATAATGTAAAGTACTGTTAAGTTTTCTTTTTTTGGGGAAAAATACTAATGTGGAAGTGTGCTTGACTAATTGTGGTTTTCAGCTATATAAGCTTCTGTATTTCCTCCCTTCAGGAGAGCAGCTACACTGTGGCTGACTCTCCCTGCATATGCTTGTAATAAAGTGGGCCTGGCCTCAGGCTTGTTCTGATCCAAACACAATGCGTGGTTAATTTTCCACAACAACCACCAATACTGCAGCTCCTTTTGTGAGATTTCCAGCTGCGCAATACTGCTGGTATTCCAGGGGAGCAATTCTTGACTCCAGTAAGCATTTATCTCAGCCCCGTTCTGTGTATCACAGGTTTCTCTAGGAAAGGGCAGTGAATGGTTCTAGGGTCCAGTGATCCTCATTCAAATCAAGCTAGAACCTGATAATCCTTCCCCTTTCCCAGGTTGTGGGAGGGAAGACATCTAAAAGAGTTCTCTGAGCTACAGCACACGGCTAAGTAAAGAGAAAGAGCCACCCAGGTAGTGCCCTATAGCTCACCCCTAACCCTTGATACTGGTCCTTTCTACAGAATGTGAAGGGAGAGGAGGCGGTGCAGGAGCCTTCTGGGGACGCAGATCTGAGGCTTCGAGAGAGACAGATTTTCTGAGACATCAGAGCACTGTAAACCATGCAGCCACCCCCTAAATCAGGGGCCTGTTCCAGCCCTGAGTCTGGGCTACCGGGATCCCTCCCACAGAGCAGGGTGCCCACAGATTACAGCCTGAAAATAGGCATGGGAAACTAACTCCTGCTCTCCCTGACAGGGCCTCCCCTAGACCAAATGGCACCCCAGGCGAGAAGCATCTTCGGTGCCCCCCCCCCCATGTTAAACCACTGAATACCTTATTTTTATTGCATTTGTAGCTCATTTTGTTATTTTGATGCACAATTTGGATGCATGATTTTCTCCGTCATATAAGTTGATAAATTTGCATGCTAGGATCTGTAAATCTGTATTTATTCATCCCTTATAGAAGCAAATAAAAAATTCATTTCCTTTCAGCAAATAGAAACTTTTAAACTTTAACAGTAACTGAAATGTACTAACATCTAGAAATCGAACGGTCACCAACACAGGGTGGACCAGTCTTAAATAGTGTTACACTAAGAGACAGCGTTAGACTGTTAACCGTAGGCCTTTAGTTCAATGGTCTCTTTTCTCGCCTTTCCCCTCATGAACTGAAGCGCAGCACAGAGAGAGCCAAACACTGGCCAATGGCATTTTCAAGTGATAAAATAGCACGTGATGACACTCTTGCGTTGGCCATCAATTGGAGATATGTTTTAATGAGCCTGAGCTTCAAGGTGAGACACAGAACGCCAAAAACAAGCCAAGCAGGTCAGTGTGGAGAGGGTTAAACTGAAAGTCTAGAGGTTCCTGGTTCAATCCCAGGCTGTGGCATGCTTTTTCATCCGTCTTTGTGCAGGAGAGGGCTGTTTTCTGGAAGTGCAGCGGTGCCTTTATCTGCCATGAGTCCCTCATTTCAGGCTCTGCAGCAGGAAAAGACAGCGTGGGCTTGTGCACCAAGTTGGCCCACCTGAGCTTTCTTTCTTCTCTTGTTCTTTCTCAGCAAGGGAAAGAAAAAGAAGCTCTCCTTCAAGCTGAAGTCACAAGAGCAACGTAAGGATGACTTCCTGAGTGCTGGCTCCAGTCCTTTGCTCTACCAGCTGACCTATCGAAGGGCTGCCACCACTTTCTCCAGGTTCTCCCATCGGGGTATGCCAGAGCGAGCACCACCCAAGTGGATGGAATTTGAGGGGCAGGGCAGAGCATTATGATGGAGTTTCTGTAGTGTAGTGGTTATCACGTTTGCTTAACATGCAAAAGGCCCCCGGTTCAAAACCAGGCAGAAACATGATAGCGTACTTTTCCCAGCTCCTCTAGCTGTCCAGCAAGGCATTCCTCCTTCTGCCACTGGCCTGTCCCTGGGATAACCCCAACCCCCGCAGGACAGAGGGTGGTGAAATGAGCTGAGAAAGCGTCTTTGAATCAGCTGGGGAAAGTTGGAGGATCTAGGCCAGTCGCCTTGTGGCTTCACCTCCTCTGCCCTTGGAGGTTGGCCTAAGGAGGCTGGCTCGTCCTGCTGGCCTCCCTTGTGTGACTTGCCAAAGGAGGAAATGAGACAGGAATGGGGCAAAAGAGGAAAGTCATGCTGAGGAAGGCAGGGCAGAAGCTAAGCAGCTAAGTGGGGTTAGTAGAGCGTCACCATTCGTTCTGCCAAAGCCTGGGGAGGTGCAGTTGGCTGCTGGGAGGTAGAATCCTGTGCCTGCCTCCTGGTTTCCCAGGGTTGGCTACTTGCAGTCCAGCAGATGAAGGGCGATTCTGGGTGAAAGGAAGACAAGCAAAGCTGAGTCCGAGTGGGCAGGGGCCAGCATTCTTTTCTGGCCAAGCTGGGGGTGTGGTGATGGGTTTGAGAGGCTCCCAGCCACATGTGGGGCAGTGAGAGCCACTAGTCCTTTGTGGCTGACCCAGGGGCGTGATTGATGGCTTTGGAGGCAGGGCTGGCTGTGAGCAACTGGGATCCAGGAAGCCCTGGCCTGCCCTTCCGAGGGCCGAACCCATCATAGTGCGGTTGGCTGCTGGCAGGTAGAATCCTGTGCCTGCCTCTTGGCAGCCCAGGGATGGCTACTTGCCTCCCAGGAGAAGAAGCGGGATTGTGGATGGAAGGAAAAGAAGAAATGGTGAGTCCAAGTGGGTTCCCTTCTGGCCAAGATGATGTGCTGTGATGGTCTTGGGAGTGGCCTGTGAGCCATGGGTGGACTTAGAATCATAGAATATCAGGGTTGGAAGGGACCTCAGGAGGTCATCTAAGTCCAAACCCTGCTTAAAGCAGGGCCAAGCCCCAATTTTTGCCCCAGATCCATAAATGGCTCCCTCAAGGATTGAACTCACAACCCTGGGTTTAGCAGGGCAATGCTCAAACCACTGAGCTATCCCTCCCCCCCTTGTTCCAGTGAGAACTTGTTCCAGTGAGAACCGCTGCTCCTTTCTGGCCAACTTGGGGGCACCAATGATGACTTGAGAGTGGGGGCAGGGCGCTGGCTGCGAGTGAATGGGATCCAGGAAGCTCCAGGCTGCTTTTCTGGGGTCCAAGTCTTCTGCTTCTCTCCTGCCTTGGGGAGCCCAGCCTTAAGACTGCCCAGCACGTGCTGCAGCTCGAGCATTAAGCCTTCCTCTGTGGCCTGTGCTGGAGATGACCCTCAACCCCTGTGGGATATTGTTGGGGGAAAATCCTGACTGCAAATAATTCTGGCCACCAGATCAACAAGTTGGGTCCAATGGGGCAAGCTGGTGGCCTGGTGACTTAGTTAGCTGGCCAGCAGGTCAAGCCGTTACTCTGCATGTGGGGGAGGTGGCCGCTGAGGTTCTCCCTGAGCTGCTGCACCCTAAAATCCCTACAGCCAGCAAGATGAGCCAGAAGTCCAGAGAAAGGAAGCAAAGGGGTGGCCCAAGCCACTTCTAGCACTGCCCCTGCCCCAGACAGCCCACGGAGACCCACTGCCTCCCCGCAAGTGATGAATGGATATATGCCAGCTGCTATATGCCCTGCCGCCTTTGCCCCCCTCTCTCCATGCCACACCATTCCTGGAAGTGGCCGGCATGTCCCTGTGGCCCCTGGGGGGAGGACATCTCCGCACACAGCCCCTGCCTGAGTGCAAACTCCACAGCTGCCCCCTACATCTCCCCACCTAAGAGCCACTGCCAGGGGGAATGTGTGCTGGTCAGTTTGGGAGCTGCGCCGCCCGAGGTAAGCACCCCCCCCCGACCTCCTCCCGCACCCCTACTCCCTGCCCCCATTCAGAGGCTCTCTGTGTCTTGAACAAGGACTTTCAAGGATTGGCCAAGAACTTCTTTTCTGTTTATGATAAAGATATACAAAAAAGGGAGCCCAACAGATAAGTTTTGTTCAGCAAGAAAAAACTGACAGGCCAAGCCAGGATCTCACAGTTACTAGGAAGGCTCTTCAGCCAGCTCTTCCCAAACGCCAGTCTCTAGAGGCTTTTGTGACATGATATACCTCAAAATAGCCCCCTGTAGCCCACATATTCATCATTCATATATGGTTGTGATATTTCATACAAAGCATGATCTGCTGAAATCCGTCATTCTGTCCAAATACGTTTAGCTCTCCTGCTGGTAATCGCTGATAATCACTCACCTTTCCTGATCACTCTGGTTATAGTGTGTATGGTGACACCCATTGTTTCATGTTCTCTGTGTATATAAATCTCCCCACTGTATTTTCCACTGAATGCATCCAATGAAGTGAGCTGTAGCTCACGAAAGCTTATGATCTAATAAATTTCTTAGTCTCTAAGGTGCCACAAGTCCTCCTATTCTTTTTACGGATACAGACAAACACGGCTGCTACTCGAGAGATGATACAGACAAACAATAGGGAAATGGGGACTACAGTGATAGAACAAACACAGAAATGAGGATTTCACATCCCAGCTATTGCTAAGTGAGTTCTTGCCAGACAGGATGCTATCAAACTAAGTTTCCTTTTACATCTTCTAGGCACTTCCCTTTTTCTGGAGGCGATAGACATTATCAGGACAGGATTGTATTCCTAACAGCCCAATAGTACCTTCTTTCAGTGTGACTAGTTTGGAATGTGAGGATGTGACCGGTCGCTTCCCAGCTTATGGCTGCCTCTGTTGCCTTGCCAAAGGCCTTAACTTAAGCACAGAGACTCAGACTGTCACAGTAAGAGAAGGACCTTACACCGGCAGACCACGATTTTGATTCTTTCTTTTATACCTCTAGAACTAGCTAAATAATAAACATAAATGCAAATTCTTAAAGTACAGGCCTTTGCAGACAGGCCTGAAGCGGATGATACTAAACTGGGAGGAGTGGTAGATACGCTGGAGGGGAGGGATAGGATACAGAAGGACCTAGACAAATTGGAGGATTGGGCCAAAAGAAATCTGATAAGGTTCAATAAGGATAAGTGCAGGGTCCTGCACTTAGGACGGAAGAACCCAATGCACCGCTACAGACTAGGGACCGAATGGCTAGGCAGCAGTTCTGCGGAAAAGGACCTAGGGGTGACAGTGGACGAGAAGCTGGATATGAGTCAGCAGTGTGCCCTTGTTGCCAAGAAGGCCAATGGCATTTTGGGATTTATAAGTAGGGGCATAGCCAGCAGATCGAGGGACGTGATCGTTCCCCTCTATTCGACATTGGTGAGGCCTCATCTGGAGTACTGTGTCCAGTTTTGGGCCCCACACTTCAAGAAGGATGTGGATAAATTGGAGAGAGTCCAGCGAAGGGCAACAAAAATGATTAGGGGACTGGAACACATGACTTATGAGGAGAGGCTGAGGGAGCTGGGATTGTTTAGCCTGCAGAAGAGAAGAATGAGGGGGGATTTGATAGCTGCTTTCAACTACCTGAGAGGTGGTTCCAGAGAGGATGGTTCTAGACTGTTCTCAATGGTAGCAGATGACAGAACGAGGAGTAATGGTCTCAAGTTGCAGTGGGGGAGGTTTAGATTGGATATTAGGAAAAACTTTTTCACTAAGAGGGTGGTGAAACACTGGAATGCGTTACCTAGGGAGGTGGTAGAATCTCCTTCCTTAGAAGTTTTTAAGGTCAGGCTTGACAAAGCCCTGGCTGGGATGATTTAACTGGGATGGGTCCTGCTTCGAGCAGGGGGTTGGACTAGATGACCTTCTGGGGTCCCTTCCAACCCTGATATTCTATGATTCTATGAATATCTATATCCTAACAGTGCGCAGACATCCCCAGCGAATCACAAGGACGTGCAGCACAGACTCTTGTGTTGCAGCAATTGCAGTTGAAGCAACCCCCTTGCCAATGCCCATCACGGCAGCCTTTTCATCAACTCCGGGGTTGTGATTTGATTCTTTCCAACGCTTTTCTCTAAAGAAGCCTTTTCCTTGGCAAGCTATTACTTGGATTGCCAAGGGAGGTCTCTTCTGTTTCCCAGGAAGGCATAGGAAAACATGACAAGAGGAGACCAAAAGCCACACAACAAGGTACTACTGGGAGTTGAACCCAGGATCTCCCGTTTACTAAACAGGTGCTTTAGCCAGCTAAGCCATGGTGCCTGCCTCAAGAAGGTGCTTTCAACTGTTCCACTTCATAGAATCATAGAATATCAGGGTTGGAAGGGACCTTAGGAGGTCATCTAGTCCAACCCCCTGCTCAAAGCAGGACCAATCCCCAACTAAATCATCCCAGCCAGGGCTTTGTCAAGCCTGACCTTAAAAACTTCTAAGGAAGGAGATTCCACCACCTCCCTTGGAAACCCATTCCAGTGCTTCACCACCTTCCTAGTGAAAAAGCTTTTCCTAATATCCAACCTAGACCTCTCCCACTGCAACTTCAGACCATTACTCCTTGTTCTGTCATCTACTACCACTGAGAACAGTCTAGATCCATCCTCTTTGGAACCTCCTTTCAGGTAGTTGAAAGCAGCTATCAAATCCCCCCTCATTCTACTCTTCCGCAGACTAAACAATCTCAGTTCCCTCAGCCTCTCCTCATAAGTCATGTGTTCCAGTCCCCTAATCATTTTTGTTGCCCTCTGCTGGACTCTTTCCAATTTTTCCACATCCTTCTTCTAGTGTGGGACCCAAAACTGGACACAGTACTCCAGATGAGGCCTCACCAGTGTCAAATAGAGGGGAACGATCACATCCCTTGATCTGCTGGCAATGCTCCTACTTATACATCCCAAAATGCCATTAGCGTTCTTGGCAATAAGGGCACACTGTTGACTCATATCCAGCTTCTTGTCCACTTTCAGAGTAACAGCCGTGTTAGTCTGTATTCGCAAAAAGAAAAGGAGTACTTGTAGCACCTTAGAGACTAACCAATTTATTTGAGCATAAGCTTTCGTGAGCTACAGCTCACTTCATCGGATGCATACCGTGGAAACTGCAGAAGACATTACATACACAGAGACCATGAAACAATACCTCCTCCCACCCCACTCTCCTGCTGGTAATAGCTTATCTAAAGTGATCACTCTCCTTACAATGTGCATGATAATCAAGGTGGGCCATTTCCAGCACAAATCCAGGTTTTCTCACCCCCCACCCCCATACACACACAAACTCACTCTCCTGCTGGTAATAGCCCATCCAAAGTGACCACTCTCCCTACAATGTGCATGATAATCAAGGTGGGCCATTTCCAGCACAAATCCAGGTTTTCTCAACCCCCCCCCAACTCACTCTCCTGCTGGCAATAGCTCATCCAAACTGACCACTCTCCTTACAATGTGTATGATAATTTTACATTTGGGGACAATGTATACCTTCAGATCAGCGGCACTGCTATGGGTACCCGCATGGCCCCACAGTATGCCAACATTTTTATGGCTGATTTAGAACAACGCTTCCTCAGCTCTTGTCCCCTAACGCCCCTACTCTACTTGCGCTATATTGATGACATCTTCATCATCTGGACCCATGGAAAAGAAGCCCTTGAGGAATTCCACCATGATTTCAACAATTTCCATCCCACCATCAACCTCAGCCTGGTCCAGTCCACACAAGAGATCCACTTCCTGGACACTACAGTGCTAATAAACAATGGTCACATAAACACCACCCTATACCGGAAACCTACTGACCGCTATTACTACCTACATGCCTCCAGCTTTCACCCTGACCACACCACACGATCCATCATCTACAGCCAATCTCTGCGATACAACCGCATTTGCTCCAACCCCTCAGACAGAGACAAACACCTACAAGATCTCTATCAAGCATTCTTACAACTACAATACCCACCTGCGGAAGTGAAGAAACAGATTGATAGAGCCAGAAGAGTTCCCAGAAGTCACCTACTACAGGACAGGCCTACAAAGAAAATAACAGAACGCCACTAGCCGTCACCTTCAGCCCCCAACTATAACCCCTCCAACGCATTATTAAGGATCTACAACCTATCCTGAAGGATGACCCAACACTCTCACAAATCTTGGGAGACAGGCCAGTTCTTGCCTACAGACAGCCCCCCAACCTGAAGCAAATACTCACCAACAACCACACACCACACAACAGAACCACTAACCCAGGAACCTATCCTTGCAACAAAGCCCGTTGCCAACTGTGCCCACATATCTATTCAGGGGACACCATCACAGAGCCTAAGAACATCAGCCACACTATCAGAGGCTCGTTCACCTGCACATCCACCAATGTGATATATGCCATCATGTGCCAGCAATGCCCCTCTGCCATGTACATTGGTCAAACTGGACAGTCTCTACGTAAAAGAATCAAAGGACACAAATCAGATGTCAAGAATTATAACATTCATAAACCAGTCGGAGACACTTCAATCTCTCTGGTCACGCAATTACAGACATGAAGGTCGCTATCTTAAAACAAAAAAACTTCAAATCCAGACTCCAGCGAGAAACTGCTGAATTGGAATTCATTTGCAAATTGGATACTATTAATTTAGGCTTAAATAGAGACTGGAAGTGGCTAAGTCATTATGCAAGGTAACCTATTTCCCCTTGTTTTTTCCTAACCCCCCCAGCCCCAGACGTTCTGGTTAAACTTGGATTTATGCTGGAAATGGCCCACCTTGATAATCATACACATTGTAAGGAGAGTGGTCAGTTTGGATAAGCTATTACCAGCAGGAGAGTGAGTTTGTGTGTGTATGGGGGTGGGGGGGTGAGACAACCTGGATTTGTGCTGGAAATAGCCTACCTTGATTTTCATACACATTGTAAGGAGAGTGGTCACTTTGGATAAGCTATTACCAGCAGGAGAGTGAGTTTGTGTGTGTGGTTTTTGGAAAAAGGGGCGGGGGGTGAGAAAACCTGGAGTTGTGCTAGAAATGGCCCACCTTGATTATCATGCACATTGTAAAGAGAGTGGTCACTTTGGATAAGCTATTACCAGCAGGAGAGTGAGTTTGTGTGTGTATGGGGGTGGGGGGGTGAGACAACCTGGATTTGTGCTGGAAATAGCCTACCTTGATTTTCATACACATTGTAAGGAGAGTGGTCACTTTGGATAAGCTATTACCAGCAGGAGAGTGAGTTTGTGTGTGTGGTTTTTGGAAAAAGGGGCGGGGGGTGAGAAAACCTGGAGTTGTGCTGGAAATGGCCCACCTTGATTATCATGCACATTGTAAAGAGAGTGGTCACTTTGGATAAGCTATTACCAGCAGGAGAGTGAGTTTGTGTGTGTATGGGGGTGGGGGGGTGAGACAACCTGGATTTGTGCTGGAAATACCTACCTTGATTTTCATACACATTGTAAGGAGAGTGGTCACTTTGGATAAGCTATTACCAGTAGGAGAGTGAGTTTGTGTGTGTGGTTTTTGGAAAAAGGGGCGGGGGGTGAGAAAACCTGGAGTTGTGCAGGAAATGGCCCACCTTGATTATCATACACATTGTAAAGAGAGTGGTCACTCTGGATGGGCTATTACCAGCAGGAGAGTGAGTTTGTGTGTGGGGGGGCAGAGGGTGAGAAAACCTGGATTTGTGCTGGAAATGGCCCAACTTGATTATCATACTCATTGTAAGGAGAGTGATCACTTTAGATAAGCTATTACCAGCAGGAGAGTGGGGTGGGAGGAGGTATTGTTTCATGGTCTCTGTGTATATAATGTCTTCTGCAGTTTCCACGGTATGCATCCAATGAAGTGAGCTGTAGCTCACGAAAGCTTATGCTCAAATAAATTGGTTAGTCTCTAAGGTGCCACAAGTACTCCTTTTCTTCTTGTCCACTGTAACCCCTAGGTCTTTTTCTGCAGAAATGCTGCTGAGCCATTCGGTCTCTAATCTGTAGCGGTGCCTGGGATTCTTCCATCCTAAGTGCAGGACTCTGCACTTGTCCTTGTTGAACCTCCTCAGATTTCTTTTAGCCCAATCCTCTAATTTGTCTAGGGCCCTCTGTATCCTATCCCTACCCTCCAGCGTATCTACCTCTCCTCCCAGTTTAGTGTCATCTGCAAACCTGCTGAGGGTGCAATCCATGCCATCCTCCAGATCATTTATGAAGATATTGAACAAAACCGGCCCCAGGACCGACCCTTGGGGCACTCCGCTAGATACCGGCTGCCATCTAGACATGGAGCCATTGATCACTACCCGTTGAGCCCGACAATCTAGCCAACTTTCTACCCACCTTATAGTGCATCCATCCAGCCCATACTTCCTTAACTTGCTTGCAAGAATACTGTGGGAGACCGTCACAGGAACCTCGGCTCAATTCTGAGTCCTGGTAACCTTTCGATCAGCTCCAGACCCCTCATTTGCCACTTTCCAAGCGTGGTGGGGCGGTTGCCCCACGCAGGCAGGAGAAAGGTTAAGGCAGCCTTGGAAAGCCTGTGCAGAATCCAGCCAATCAGGAAGGGACTTATTGGGAGAGCCAATCAGGAGAAAACTTGCTGGAGTAGTCCATATAATTCCCAGGATCGCCAGCAGGAGGTGTCTCAGTGGTGAGACATGCCCCATTACACCAAGACTTAGCTGCAAGGAAGGATTGCGCTGACAGGTCTTTTCTTTTTATGAAAAGAGATACAAAATAGGAGCCAACAGACACACTAGGTTCAGCAAAGAAGAACTGGGGAGGATATGGGGGGAGGGGTAGCTCAGTGGTTTGAGCGTTGGCCTGCTAAACCCAGGGTTGTGAGTTCAATCCTTGAGGGGGCCATTTAGGGATCTGGGGCAAAAATTGGGGATCGGTCCTGCTTTGAGCAGGGGGTTGGATTAGATGACCTCCTGAGGTCCCTTCCAACCCTGATATTCTATGATTCTATGAACTGGCAGGTCTAGCCAGGATCTCCTGGTTTCGTAGGAAGGCTCTTCAGCCAGCTGTTCCCAAAGATCACTATCTAGGGGCCTTTTAACAGCCACTGCAGATGTTCACCACAAAAGAGACAAAGAGATGCCAAAATAGAGTTCTCCATTGCCTGCAGGCATCAAGCTACCGGGAGTTCTGTGCAAAGAGGGGCCTGTGCTGGTGGAAAATGCTTTGGTAGAGACTCTTCTGACACCAGCCATGGTCATACAGTGTTTAGAACTCTGTGTTGTGGCTTCAACATCCACAGATGCAAGTTCAGTTATGGGGACATTTTTCTTGTCTCCACATTTGTCTGATGCCTCCTTTCAACACTTGTCACCAAAAAGACCTGTTTCTTTTGCAAGCAATGTACAGCTAGACAAAGGCAGTCTTCTCCATTTCCTCAAATGATCTCCAAGCTGTGGGGAGAGGAGACACATTCAGCCAGGCACCACTGGGTGCTGGATCCTGAATCTTCTCTTTACTCAGCTGGTGTCTGTTAGGGGTTTCCCTTCACCCCCTGCCCTGGTTCTTGTCACACAGGCAGAAATCAGGAGACCAGCAGTCAGAAGTGAAGGCAATGCAATGTTTATTGGGGTTAGTTTCAAGCAAGAATATCCATGGTCCACATGCCAGGAGAGTCTGTTTCCCAGTGTTCTGTTCCCAGGTCTGACATTAGAGAGCCTTTATCCGTGTCCCTGTTTCCCCCTCCTCTTTCTTAGGAGGCCCAAATATACCTGCAGTGCACGCCCCTGGTCCTACCCCTTACAATTTATGGTCATGTTCTGTTTTGGGAGCTTGGTACCATCTCTTTTCTATCCCATGGGAGGGTAAGAAGTGAGGTTGTATACAGCCTTCCAGTGTGTGCTCACATGTTACACTCTCACCATACCTTTAACTCTATCCCTTCACTTTTCCATTATACTAACAAACCCATCTGGCTGGGCAGAAGCAACATACAGTTTCTTTGTTCTTTGTTCACACATATTAGCAAGGATATAAGAGTATCAAAAATCAAACCCAAAATTCTATCGCAGGCTAACAAACAGGCCTATATACTAACAGGGCCTTGGCCAGATTAGCCACATTGCTGCTCTCTGGGACTTTTCTTCTAACTGCTCCATTTTTCATCTATGACAATTAAAGGGAAGGTGAAAGGAGAGGAACTCTCCATTTCCTGCAAGACCTACAGAGATTGCACTATCAGGGTCTCTGTGCACAGACACACCCAGCGAATCCCAAGGACGTGCGGCGCAGGCTTTTGTGTTGCAGCAATTGCAGCCCAAGCAACCGCCTTGCCAATGCCCATCACAGCAGCCTTTTCATCAACTCCAGGCTCCTGGTTTGACTTTTTTCCAGTGCTCCTCTGCAGAGAAGCCTTTCCCTTAACAATGTGTTAATTAGATTACCGATGGAGGTCTTGTGCGTTCTCTAGAAAGACAGAGTAAAATGTGAGCAGAGGTGGTCATAGAAAGATAGAAAAATAGGGTTAGAAGGGACCACAAAAGTCATCTAGTCGAACCTCCTCTTCTTGGTCTGATGTTGTTTAACATCTTCATTAATTACCTGGATGTAGGAACAGAGCATACTGATCACATTTGCAGATAACTTTGCCTACTATTTCTCTGAGTTGGTTGAAATCCAACTGTCTGAAGACCAGTGCTCTTGCTTTGCTGTTCTCATGTCCTCCTTTCCACAGGATCCTGAATTCTATCAGATCATGATCACTTCTCTCCCAAGTTCCCCATCACCCTCACATTCCCTACTAATTTATCCCTGTTAGTCAAAACCAGATCCAAAATGGATAATCCCCTGGTTGTTTCCTCAGCTTTATGAATCAGAACGTTGTCCTCTATGCATACTAAAAATTTTCAGGCCATATTACATTTTGTTGTAATAATCTTCCAACAGATATGTATCCTAGTATATTCTGATATTCTTGTCCCACATACTCAAAAACTTTGCAGTCTTTTCAAACAGTGAATATATGAAAATATCCAAAATTGTTAATTAGAATGCTCTCAGTGTCTACCAGGATAGTATCCCCTGTAATTCAGTATACTAGTGCATGATGTGAACAGGACATCCAAGGCCTATCACTTCCCTTTTTAAGCTCATCTTTACTTTGGTGTGCAAATGTTCTCTTCCATGTCTGTATCGACCACCAAAGTTTGTGTTTGTATTATCTGCTTCCATACTTATTCAGAACCTTTATTATCTCAGCTGCAATAAATTCTGATGTTTCCTCTTTAAGTTTGACAAAATACACAGGTTTAATTTGAAGACACAAACTGCCTTCATAAGCCTTGAAATGCGAACAAAGAGAGGAAGGAATTTCACATATCTGTGATTCAGTGCTCCGACAGTGACATGTATTTAACATTTTTCAGGTTGTCAATTAGTTCATTATTGCCCATGGATCAAAAACATTTGCAACTATTCTTTCACACTTTGTCTGGGCACATCAGCATGAGCACTAAGGACACTTACTATTCATTTCTGCTTTGTGGTCCCTCTGTCTATAGCTTGGTACCAAAAGCCTGATCTGAAGTCTTGATATGAGCGCTCTTCTCATGAGAGACTAAGGGTATGTCTTCACTACCCTCCGGATTGGCGGGCAGTGATCGATCCAGCGGGGATTGATTTATCGCATCTCATCTAGACGCAATAAATCGACCCCCGAGCGCTCTCCCATCAACTCCCGTACTCCAGCGCCACGAGAGGTGCAAACAGAGTCGACGGGGGAGTGGCAGCAGGCAATTCACCGTGGTGATGACACCACAGTAAGTCAATCTAAGTACATCGACTTCAGCTATGTTATTCACGTAGCTGAAGTTGCGTAACTTAGATCGCTCCCCCCCACCCCAGTGTAGACCAGGGCTAAGAGACTTAAGCAGTTTGCATCCTAGGTTCCAAGACCAGAAGAGACAGTTATAATAATGTAGTCTGACCTCCTGTATAACACTGGCCATTGAACATCCCCAGAACATCTTTGAGCAGATCTTTTAGCAAAACATGCAATCTCAATTTAAGAATGGTCAGTGATAGAGAATTGACCATGACCCTTGGTAAGTTGTCCCAACGATGAGTTACTCTCATGGTTTAAAATATACACCTTATTTCCAGTTTGAATTGGTCTCGCTTCAACTTCCAGCCATTGGATTATATTAAACCTTTCTCTGCTACACTGAGTAGCCCAGTATTGAATATTTGTTCTCCACTTAGATATTTATAAATTGGGATCAAGTCACCCCTTAACCTTCTCTGGCTTAAGCTAAATAGATTGAGCTCCTTTAGTCTATCCCTACAAGTTGTGTTTTCTAATCCTTTTATCATTCAGCTAGATCATATCACGACAACTGCCCCTGCTCTAGGTGGGTTTCAGAGTAGCAGCCGTGTTAGTCTGTATCCACAAAAAGAAAAGGAGGACTTGTGGCACCTTAGAGACTAACCAATTTATTTGAGCATAAGCTTTCGTGAGCTACAGCTCACTTCATCGGATGCAATCATCCAAGTTCAAAAAAGAAACAAGGACAAAAAATAGAAAAAGGAACAAAATGTTTCTAAGGGGTTGGATCTCTGCACCTCTCGGCCTTTGGATTCCCCTGGAGCAGGAACTGTACCTGCAGTTGAGGAACCAGGTGCTGGCGTAGATGGTCCAGCACGTTGGGCTAGCAGGGTTTACAGGTACAGGAGACGAGTGAAGGCTGCATAGCCTGTCGACGTTGTGCTTCATTCCCCAGAGGGGATCAGTCCTGGGATCCTGGCAGCCTGTCTCTCTGAGGCTCTGTCTACACTGGCAGAGTTACAGCACCAGGAGTCACAGTGCTGCTCAGAGAGCGCTGAAGGGAAACCGCTGTTGTGTGTTCACACTGTCAGCTGCCTGCACAATAGTGTGTTCACACTTGTGGCACTTGCTGTGGTATTCGGAGCGGTGCACTCTGGGCAGCTGTCCCACTGAGCATCTCTTCCTCTTCTGCTGCTAAGAGTTGTGGGAAGGTGGGGGGGGGGTCCCGGGGCATCCCGGGACCTGTCCCAATGCCCCGTGATGCCTTGCTTCACATCCCAGCAATCCCTGTGCTTCCGTCCGCATTTGGCGCCATCTTTCAATGGTTGGTGTACTGCGCGCTCTGCCTCTTCGGGCAGCAGGAATGGATCCCACGCCGTTGACCAATATGCTGCTCCCTCCTACTGACACATCACGAGTGGCAGTGGAGTTACTCCTTCAACTACAAAGGCAAGAGGAGTTCGACATTGATCTCACCCCACGTACTAGCTGTGACACGAGACTGCTTGTGGCATTCACAGAGGTGCTGACCACAGTGGAACGCCGCTTTTGGGCTCAGGAAACAAGCACTGACTGGTGGGATCACATCATCATGCAAATCTGGGATGACGAGCAGTGGCTGCTTTTGGATGGGGAAAGCCACATTCATGGGACTCTGTGAGGAGCTCGCCCCAACCCTGCAGCACAAGGACACGCGAATGAGAGCTGCCCTGTTATGGGAGAAGTGCGTGGCAATTGCTCTCCGACTGCTACCAATCGGTTGCTGATCAGTTTGAGGTGGGAAAGTCGACCGTTGGACATGTGTTGACAAAAGTGTGCAGGGCTATTAATTGCATCCTGCTCCAAAAGACTGTGACTCTGGGCAACGTGCGCGACATTGTGGATGGCTTCGCACAAATGGGCTTCCCTAACTGCGGAGGGGGATAGATGACACACCTATTCCAATTCTGGCACCGGACCACCTAGTCACGGAGTACATTTACCAGAAGGGGTACTTCTCTATGGTTCTCCAGGCATTTGTGGATCACCGTGGGCATTTCACAGCCATTAATGCAGGCTGACCCGGTAAGGTGCATGACGCATTCATCTTTCGGAACACTGGCCTGTTCAGGAAGCTGGAAGCAGAGACTTTCTTCCTGGAGCAGAAGATCACCGTAGGGAAGTCAAAATGTCCACTGTGATTCTAAGAGACCCTGTCTACCCCTTAATGCCGTGGCTTATGAAGCCATACGTGGGGCACCCTGACAGCAGCAAGGAGCGGTTCTACAACAGGTTGAGCAAGTGCAGAATGATTGTTGAGTGTGCTTTTGGCCATTTATCTGTGAAGGGAAGGGTGAAAGCTTCACTCAGGGCTGGACCACTGAGGCTCAGCACCTGGAGGGTGAATTTGAAGAGCCAGAGACCAGGGCTATTAGAGGGGCGGAGCGCGGGGCCATAAGGATCAGGGATACCTTGAAGCAGCAATTTGAAGCTGAAAGCCACGAATATTTTTTGCTATGCACAGGAGTGCAGTGCTTGTAATGGTGGGGGGGATTGTGATTGGTGGAGACGATGCACTGTGACGGTTTAAGAAAATCGCCTATTGCTTTGCAGGGTTCTGTTTGCTTTCAGTTAATGGAACGAAGATGGCTTTCAAACCAAAACCATTCTTTTATTAAAAAATCAACCACCGGAGGAGAGACAAACAAACAAACAAACAAAAACACATCAGCACTGTAGGGGATGGGTAAAAGGTTACACATCTTGTTTCAAGTAATTTTCCTCTTAACAGCAGATTTATTTTAAAATTTATCAAAATGAATTCCATTTGAAATAGAAATAATCACAGTCCAGACTGGGTCTCTATTCTCGTACATGCTATTTCTTTCACATATTCCCCCACTCTGATTCCTTTGGAGTGAGGTTTTAATTTCAGGACTAGCCACCATTTCCGATACAGTAGGAGGGGGCAGGGAGAGAACGAGAAGAAAACGTGAATCATATTGTAACACTGAAAAGTTATCACAGAATCAGCCTCTTACACTAATTAATGTCATGTTTAATTTCACTGTCGCTGGTAACAATTTATTCAAAGATTACAAAATATAAACCTTTTGGGCAGTTTTCTCTTAATTCCCATTTCCACCCAGTGAGCTCTGTGTGAAGTCACATTCTACAATAACCTAGGAGCCTTCCATTTCTGTGAGTTCATGTCTCCCAGGGTTGTCTCCCAGAAGTGTGGGTGGAAGGGGTCTCTCACTACGTGGGAAGGCTGCATCATGAGAAAAACCACCTGTGCTCTATTTTCACATTTTCTCATCTTTCAAAGTAGCAGGAGGTGGAGAAGTGATACAAATGTGTTAGATTCAAGAGCAAAACTAAGAGACCAAACCACAGACTGGACTCAGCATTCATGTATCCTGCAGTCTGAACTTGGAATCTGATACACTCCCTCATTGGCTACCATCATTTTCTCAGCACGGAAGTGCTTCTTGTCCAACAAGGAAGCCAAATTGGGACCCATAGGCATGGAACGGCCCTGAAGGAATCAGGTGAAAAAGACAGTTGTTCCCAGTTTAATCATGGCATCCTTTAGGAGTGTGATCAATGCCACTTAACTAGGGAGCAGCGTTCTAAAAATAGTTTACCTGGGCCACAGGTCACCATAGCGTCCATCACTGGGGTGAAAATCAACCACTCGTACCTGCAATTTCTACCTGAGTTCTTGTCAAATCTTTGACCTTCCTTGGAGTAATTTTACACTTCTCTGCCATAGAATTCTTCACCAACCGCACAACATACCAGTTGCGATAGTGAGATATAATTCCCCCAAAATGCCCCTTTATTTCTTTAATCTGGTGGCACAGATTTAAATTAGGGACTAAATTCAGGTGCGGTTTACAATCCCTGTAAGACACCAAATGTCAGGTATCTATTAACAATAGGTGTCTTTCTGCACTCGATCACATTCAACACGGATTTCATTTTCTACACATTTGTATCTCCTCCCAGGGGTGAGCGGAACAGAAACCTCACTTCCATTTTTCCCATCCCCACCTAGCTAGGGATTGCATTTCCCAAATAATAGGCAACATGTACCTGATTAGGAAGGAGCTATCTTCAGGAGCCATCTCCTGCAGGGCCTGGGTCACAACTGCTTTGGGAGCCAGATGCATGGGTATTTTGCTTAGTTCCAAGTCATTTACTAGGGAATCCTCTTCCCAGCCCTTTTGAAAAAATATTGACCTAACCAATTGAACAACATGAGGGTTGGGATAGTGATGGGGAACAAGGGAATCCCTCTGACTTACCCTATCTTCTTCTGTTGTTACAGAGGGTGAAATGACATTTTTCCTATCCCTGCCCTGTTCCTGCTCTTTGTTATAGTTCAATATATTTTAAGTAAGGAAAATGGTAGTAAAAATATCTGCTCTCCAGCCCAACCTGCAGCAACGTCAGAGCAACTGAGAATGAAAGAATTTGTTCCTGAAGGGGGAACCTGATGACTAACAATTGCTTTGAAATGGGGGAACAGTATAACTGAGATGCTCAGGGTTTGTTTAGACGAGGAAAAGTGATGGAGTTTAGGTCAGGTCAAGGGGAAAGCTAATGCCAACCACTGCACCTGTATCTGCTCTACAACTATAATTGTCTTTTTACACCAAGATCACTAACTTGAGCAGCCAACGCCATGTACAGTCCTAGTGGATGTAAGGCACAGGTAGTTTTTGCCCAAGTGTAGCTTGTTGGGCTCAAACCTCTCTCCCCACCTGGAGCTGATGAACATTCCTGGCTGGAGGGGGGGACACTCCTACGACTCAAAAGGAAAGGGGTTGATAGAAAAGATCCCAGGACTGACCCCAAAGAAGGGTGAGCAGCAAAAGACAGAAGCAGGCAACTCCTCTGGGGGAGCTGAGAGACCACGGTGAAGATGGTGCAAAGATCACTATGTGGGAATTAGCAAATGTGATTTAAAAAAAAAAAATCTTTGGTCAGCCCTAGTCAAGGCATTTATTACAGTTCTCTCTCATGTGGATTTTCTGATGTCTAGTAAGGATTGAGCTCTGATTGAAGCTTTTCCTGCACTCAGAGCATGTGTAGGGCCTCTCTCCTGTGTGGATTCTACGATGTGTGATCAGGTCAGAGCTCTGATTGAAGCTTTTCCCACACTCAGAGCATATGTAGGGCCTCTCTCTTGTGTGGATTTTCTGATGTGAGATGAGGGCTGAAGTATGAATAAAGCATTTACCACACTCAGAACATCCATAAGGTTTCTCACCTGTGTGGATTCTCCGATGTCTGAGAAGGCTTGAGTTCTGACTGAAACTTTTCCCACACTCAGGGCACGTGTAGGGTTTCTCTCCAGTGTGGGTTATCCAATGTCTGATAAGGGTAAAGCTCTGATTGAAGCTTTTCCCACACTCAAAACACATGTAGGATTTCTCTCCTGTGTGGATTCTCTGATGTTTGATAAGGGCAGAGCTCCCATCAAAGCTTTTCCCACACTCATGGCATGTGTAGCGTGTCTCTTCCAAGTTGATTCTCTCGTGTGTAACAAGATCTGAGTGGCTACTGAAGTTTTCCTCTGGCCTCTGCTGACTCTCGCAGGCTTTTGCTTCTTCTGCGAGTGCACAACTCCCGGAAACATTCCCTTTGGATCTTCCTGATAACGTCCCATATGGTTCTAGTGGCTCAGCATCTTCCTGCTGGGGTTTTTCCTCCTCATTCTCACTCACCATCCCATCACCTGATGGGAGACAGAGAGAATCCAGACATAGGTCACTCCCTGCACCACAGAGAAAGGAAATCTCAGAGACAGGAATGGAAAAAGGGACGAACAAACTAAAATACGTGCAGGAGAGATCAAACCTATCAGGAGCTGATTTTCCCCAAACCCTTCCCCAGAGGAGAGAGGAAGGGATCAGTTCTGGGTCCACATCTCACCAGAACACTGAGGGGAAAGCGAGATCGGGGAGGGACCTGCTGCCGGATGTCAGTCAGGATAGGTGGGAAGCCATGAGTGACATCTGCCTAATGATTCCACATCTGCAGGGAACAATCCTGAACTTGGAGAGCTCACAAGGTCTTTGAAGGGCATCCCAAATGCTTCCTGTATTCATGGACAGTTTCTGAGTTGCTTTAACCAATTCCCTACCTGTGCAGGCAGCTCTCGGGAGCACTTCTTTCTCAGAGCCCTGGAGGTCTGGAACCCACGGTTCTTCCCCTCGTTCCAGCTGCGAGATCCCATCAGGTTTGGAAACTGGGAACTCTATTCCAGGCAAAGAAAACAAGGGAGGTCAGTGAAATTTGTGGGATACTTGTCACAAGGAATATTCTATGGTTTTATCCTCAGCTCATTTTTAAGCAGTAACATCCCAAGACCAGCTTCCTTGGCTCAAAGTGGCAGGAGAGTTATTATTATAAATCATATTCATTATCTTAGTGCCCAAGGACCAACAAACGCTGGGTCCCCATTGTGCTAGGCAAAGTACATACACAGAATAGTAGATGGCTCATGCCTTGAAGAATTTACAATCTAAATAGACAAGACAGACACAGAATGGGGGAAGGGGTAGAACCCACTGTTAGAATGTAGATATACTGAGGCCTGCCTGTAAATCCTATAGTTTAAGAACTTAGGTGTATATTTATCACTTAGCTAGTTACAGGGGTATAAAAACAAAGAATCAAAATCACAGTCCACCTATGTATGGGCCTTCTCTCACTCGGATAGTCCGAGGGCTTGTTGTTAGGGTAAGGCCTTTGGCTAAGCAGCAGGGGCAGCCATAAGCTGGGAAGTGTCTGGTCACATCCCAAACCAGTCACACTGAATAAGGCGGTATTGGGCTGTTAGGAAGCTGATCCTGCCCAGATAGTGCCCATCACCACCAGATAAAGAAACAGATCTTAAGATGGTTAAAGAAAACTTAGTTTGATAGCACCCTGTCTGGCAAGAAATCGCTTATCAATGGTTGTGGTTGTGAAACCCTCATTTCTCTATTGTTTTATCTTTATGGCCACCACTTTTCTATTGTTAATCTGTCTGGTTCTCCAATTGTTTCTGTCTGCTGTATAATAAATTTTGCTAGGTGTAAGTTAATTAGGGTAGTGGGATATAATTGGATAGAGAATTATGTTAAAATATGTTAGGATTGGTTAGTTAAATTTCAATAAAATGATTGGTTAAGGTATGGCCGAGAATATTCCTGTATAAACGGAGTCAAACAGGAAGGGGAAGGGGAAGGGAAATTGGAATCATGTTTGTTAAGGGGGGTAACAGGAACAGGGAATGGGGAACAGGGACACAGGCAAGGCATCAGAGCTGGGAAGAGAACACTGGGGAATGGACTCTGTCGGCACATAGAGATAAGCCCGACTGGTGTGAAGGGCTTCAGAATATGCTTGCTTGGAAACTAACCCCAATAAACATTGCATTATCTGCACTTTGGACTTCTGGTCTTTTGCTGCCTGTGTGACAAGAACCAGGGAAGTGGGAGGCCCTCTTAAAAAACTGACCTGACCCGATAACTAAGAGTATGTCTACGCTACAAAATTAGGTAGATTTTATAGAAGTCAATTTTTAGAAATCAATTTTATACAGTCGATTGTGTATGTCCCCACTAAGCGCATTATGTTGGAGGAGCATGTCCTCAATACCTTGGATAGCATTGACTTACAGAGCAGTGCACTGTGGGTAGCTGTCCCACACTTCCCGCAGTCTCCGCTGCCCATTGGAATTCTGGGTTAACCTCCCAATGCCTGATGGGGCAAAAACATTGTCGTGGGTGGCTTTGGGTACATGTCGTCAGTCGCCCTTCCTTCCCTTCCTCCCTCCGTGAAAGCAATGGCAGACAATCATTTTGTGCCTATTTTCCTGGGTTACTCGTGCAGACACCACACCACGGCAAGCATGGAGCCTGCTCACCTCACCGCTGCTGTTTGAGCATTGTAAACACCTCGCGCATGATCCTGGAGTTTGGGCAGAACCTGGCTGAAAGACTCCAGCACGAGGACGATTGTGAGGAGGACATGGACACAGATGTGAACCTGCTGCTCACAAACTGGGAAGAATTAGTAGGGGAAGCAAAAATGGACGGAAACCTGGGAGGCAGTGACCATGAGATGGTCGAGTTCAGGATCCTAACACAAGGAAAAAAGGAGATCAGAAGAATACAGACACTGGACTTCAGAAAAGCAGACTTTGACAACCTCAGGGAACTGATGGGCAGGATCCCCTGGGAGAATAACATGAGGGGGAAAGGAGTCCAGGAGAGCTGGCCGTATTTTAAAGAATCCTTATTGAGGTTGCAGGAACAAACCATCTTGATGTGTAGAAAGAATAGTAAATATGGCAGGCGACCAGCTTAGCTTAACAGTGAAATCCTTGCTGATCTTAAACACAAAAAAGAAGCTTACAAGAAGTGGAAGATTGGACAAATGACCAGGGAAGAGTATAAAAATATTGTTCGGGGATGCAGGAGTGAAATCAGGAAGGCCAAATCACACTTGGAGTTGCAGCTAGTAAGAGATGTTAAGAGTAACAAGAAGGGTTTCTTCAGGTATGTTAGCAACAAGAAGAAAGTCAAGGAAAGTGTGGGCCCCTTACTGAATGAGGGAGGCAACCTAGTGAAAGAGGATGTGGAAAAAGCTAATGTACTCAATGCTTTTTTTGCCTCTGTCTTCACGAACAAGGTCAGCTCCCAGACTACTGCACTGGGCAGCACAGCATGGGGAGGACGTGACCAGCCCTCTGTGGAGAAAGAAGTGGTTTGGGACTATTTAGAAAAGCTGCACGAGCACAAGTCCATGGGGCCGGACGCGTTGCATCCAAGAGTGCTAAAGGAATTGGCGGATGTGATTGCAGAGTCATTGGCCATTATCTTTGAAAACTCATGGCAATCAGGGGAAGTCCCGGATGACTGGAAAAAGGCTAATGTAGTGCCCATCTTTAAAAAAGGGAAGAAGGAGGATCCTGGAAACTACAGGCCAGTCAGCCTCACCTCAGTTCCTGGAAACATCGTGGAGCAGGTCCTCAAGGAATCCATTCTGAAGAACTTAGACGAGAGAAAAGTGATCAGGAACAGTCAGCATGGATTCACCAAGGGCAAGTCATGCCTGACTAATCTAATTGCCTTCTATGACGAGATAACTGGCTCTGTGGATGAGGGGAAAGCGGTGGACGTGTTGTTCCTTGACTTTAGCAAAGCTTTTGACACAGTCTCCCACAGTATTCTTGCCAGCAAGTTAAAGAAGTATGGGCTGGATGAATGGACTATAAGGAGGATAGAAAGCTGGCTCGATTGTCGGGCTCAACGGGTAGTGATCAATGGCTCCATGTCTAGTTGGCAGCCAGTATCAAGTGGAGTGCCCCAAGGGTGGTTCCTGAGGCCGGTTTTGTTCAGTATCTTCATTAATGATCTGGAGGATGGTGTGGATTGCACTCTCAGCAAGTTTGCAGATGACACTAAACTGGGAGGAGAGGTAGATACGCTGGAGGGTAGGGATAGAATACAGAGGGCCCTAGACAAAT